>NC_056684.1:116035729-116318229 GCF_018350215.1 Panthera leo
AGACCCTTTGCTCCTGACTGCCTCTCCACGCCTCAAGTGTTCCCAACTGTACCCTGCTTTAGAATAGGTCAGACTGCTAGAGGATACCGTTTTTCTGGCCCGCCCAACACCTATTCCCCCCCTCTTCTGGTAACAGCACCCTGATTTTCTGCTGGGGAGCCACTCTTCCTCTACTGTCCATGCTGGTGACCTCATACTCCTGCTCTGGAAGTGGACACATGTCCTGTCCTGGCCAAACGGTGGGTTCCATCTCCCTGGCCACAGTGTTGACTTAAGAGGAGCCCTACCAGTCAGCTCAGGCTAGGTGGCTGGAATAGAGCAAAGAGGGACTCTTTCCCACGGGCTGAGCCCAGAGATTTGGGGTGAAGTGGGGAGAGGAGGGGCACTGAATGGGGAGTTGGTGCTGAGAATAAAACCGACCCGGGGTGGTCAGTTTAAACGGCTCAAATTCTACTCAGTTGATCGCCCAAGCCGAGAACCTCCCTATTCTCAAGCCAGATTGAGTGGGTTCTTAATGCAACAGAGAATCCCATGGATGAATACAACTGCTGATGGTCCTGGCAATCAGAGCGGGGAACGAAGGGAGAGAGGGCCCTGCCAGAGTCACGTCACTGTGGTGCCAACCTGGATGGGCTCCACTTCCGTGCCTTCCCCATCCTCTCCCCTGACGGCATCTCACACACAGGCGATAGTCCTTGAGAGGCTGCCTGCAAATCCCAACAGCCCCGAGGGCCCCTGGCTTCCCTCTCCCCTTCCTGCAAAGGCACCAGTGTAGCCGGCGGGGAAGGGGTGGGTTTCCTGTGAGGGCACTTAAATGCGTTCAGAGCCATTTTTAGACTTTTTATTCTATAGACCAGAAAATTGCTGAAATTAGGAGACATTTGAAGTGGCTCTTCTTCAAGCCCAGAAGCGATTTCTGCTGCCGCTATATTTAAAAGCCCAGCAGCAGGTTGTTTGGGCTTATGTCTTGCTGTTATGTAATAAACATAATGTTAAGCTTTGGAAGCCCCGCGCGATGGTTGAGAAGAAGGAAAACAGCAGCCTCACAGCAATGCGTGCCCTGGAAATGCTTTGTAGAGGCTGGGGAGAAGGCAATAGAGCTTTCCGTGTTAAATAGTGTTAAAAATAACAGCGTGTGCACCGCAGATCTTAATTACTATGTAAATTCCCAAAGGAAACCGTAGAAAAGAAAAGAAAATGGAAAGGAAGTGGTGTATTAATGTAAGGGGGAAATGTAATCAACAGCCAAATAGCTGTTTTTAACAGGACAAAGGAACTCAGGTGTGGGCTGATCTGTTGTAGGAAAGGAGATTGTATTCGTTTTCTCTGCTGTGTGACAAATGACGATTAGCCTCATGGGCTTGAGACAGTGCAGCTTTATCATCACACAGGTCCGTAGGCCAGACCTCCAGCCATGGAGTGGCCGTGTTCTCTACTCAGGGTCTCGGGAGGCTGAAATCAAGATGTCGGCGGAGGAGCCACATCTGAAGCATGGAGTCCTCTTCGGAGCTCGTGTGGCTTTGGACAGAATTTAGGTGCCTTTGGTTGTAGGACTGAGGCTCCCATTTTCTTGTTGGTTGTCACTGGGCACTGCCCTCAGCTCCCAGAAGCCTCCCACATCTCCTCACCATGTGGCCCCTTCTACAGGCTCTCTCACAACATCAGCTGTTAGCTACTTCAAGGCCCCAGCAAAACCACTCTCATGCTTCCGGTCTCTCTGACTTGTTCCATCTCTGACCTCTACACTGTCTTTTAAGGGGCTCACCTGATTAGGTCAGGCCCACCCATCTCCAGGAAGGAGCTACACAGGATGTACACCCTGCGGGGGGCAGGAATCTGGGAGGCTATCATAGAATTCTGTCTACCTCAGTGATCAAACTTTTGCACAAAAGCAGAGCCACAAAACGTAATCTTTTTTTTTTTAATTTTTTTTTTTTTAACGTTTACTTATTTTTGAGACAGAGAGAGACAGAGCATGAACGGGGGAGGGTCAAAGAGAGGGAGACACAGAATCTGAAACAGGCTCCAGGCTCTGAGCTGTCAGCACAGAGCCCGACACGGGGCTCGAACTCATGGACCGCGAGATCATGACCCCAGCTGAAGCCGGCCGCTTAACCGACTGAGCCACCCAGGCGCCCCACAAAACATGTAATCTTAATACACTTCTGTTATGGACTGGAAGTTTATGTCCCACCAACATGTAGTTTTGTGCCCCCATTGTGATGGTATTTGGAACAGGGGGCTTTCAGGAGGTGATTAGGTCTAGACAAGGTCATGAGGGTGAGGCCCCCACAGGGGGAATGGCATCCTTATAAGAAGAGGTGGAGGGGCGCCTGGGTGGCGCAGTCGGTTAAGCGTCCGACTTCAGCCAGGTCACGATCTCACGGTCCGTGAGTTCGAGCCCCGCGTCAGGCTCTGGGCTGATGGCTCAGAGCCTGGAGCCTGTTTCCGATTCTGTGTCTCCCTCTCTCTCTGCCCCTCCCCCGTTCATGCTCTGTCTCTCTCTGTCCCAAAAATAAATAAACGTTGAAAAAAATTAAAAAAAAAAAAAAAAAAAAAAAAAAAAAAAAGAAGAGGTGGATAGGCCAGAGTTCTCTCCTTCCACCATGCAAAGACAGGGAGAAGACAGTCATCTTCAAGCCAGGAAGAGAGCTCTCACAAGGAACTGAATTAGCCAGCACCTTGATCTTGGACTTCCAACCTCCAGAATCGTGAGACATAGATGTCAGTCTGTGGTATTTTGTTATAGCAGTCTGAATTGACTAAGACAACTACAATACTGAAGGTCCCATTAATTTACCTCAATATGAGCCTTCTAGAAAACAAGTTCTTCAGAGGCTGTGAAAACATCCAATATCTGGGGTTTTCCAATGAATGCGTCCTTCCATGTACACCTCATGTGTTTGTTCATTCAACTCGTGAGCTCCTATTCTCTTGGCACTGTGCTTGACCCCAGGACTGGGGTTCTTCTTCCCTCCCACCCACAGCATAGGGCTTAACCACTCACTAAAATCTGACTTGCCATCTTGTAGGTTGTTTAGAATTTCTCTCATCTGACTAAGAAGCTCCTGGCTCTATTCCGGGCTCTGGTGGGGGGGGCGGGGCTTGACTCAAAGGAGGATTGAACCCAGCGATCTCAGACCTAGAACAGAGTGCAGGAAAGGAGACCACCCCCAAGACCTCTTGCTCAGGGTCTTTCAGTCTCTTTTAGGCTCTTGTGATGAACCTTTCTCCACTCACTGTTCTCCACTTCCCTGCCGAGTGGGAAAACGAGCCCCATGTGAAAGCAGTTTTGGGACTGGGAGTCCCGCCATATCCTTGTTCAGGTTAAATTCACTTAAGTAACTGAGAACAGACAGAGTTAGATTTCCTAGGGCATTTCTTTATGCTGAGTGCTTAACCAGGAAGAATGTTAAATAGGCTACTGAGCTGAGGGCAAATAGGTGTGACCAGTTCCCCAACCTCAATCACAGAAGGGACTTGAGGGATTGACCCTTGGGGGTCCCGTGTGTCTCCACAACCTAGATCTGCATCTTCTAGAATTCTTTGCACAATAGCAGACCTATTGTGAAGACTTCCCTGATCCCCACCCTCATGCCGCAAGCCAGTAAGATGTTTACTTCCAGCACCAGAAGAAGGAGGGGTGTGGGCAGAAATGGGAGACATGCTAACCATAACTAACCTAAGTCAGATTGCCGGGCTGGCCACTAACCAGAGCTCTGCCTTGCCCTCTGGGGACAACATAAACACAAGGCTGGATCTCCACACAGTAGTCTGAAGGGTTAGAGCTCTGATTCAAAGTTAGCCATGCCCCCTCTGATGCTATTTTCTATTCCTCCCTTTGCAGAAGAGGTGCCTTGGTATAGACAACAAAAAGACCTCTCTACCACCTGTCAGAACTGAAGGGGGTAGCTTAATTTCTCTCAACTTCCACTTCCTCATCTGAAAACATAGGGGTAATTATACCTGGCTTACAGGATCGTTTTTGAGAATTAGAAATTATATACCTGGCATTGTGCTTGGAAACTACCACCCCTTTAAGAAAGGGTTACTCCTGCTGTTACTGTTATCTCTGGCTCTGGGTATATAGTTTTTATGGCTCTGCCTCCTCAGCCTAGGCTGTGAGTTTGAGATCAAAGATGAGATCTTTACTGCTGCTGACAATTATAGTACCTGACAAAGAGGAGGTGCTCAGTCGGGGAATAAGTGTTGAGACTCTGGAATTTGAGCAAGGGGCAGCAGCCACTAGGAGCTAAGAGTCTCCTGCAGACAATAGGTCTGCAATTTTACTCTATTTTCTGGGTCAACGGTTCTCAAATTCTTTGTATTCAGGACACATCCAAAGAAACAGACATATTCAGACACTTGTGAGTCAGCAATAATTGTAACTCTCTCTTTACTACTGAAGAACAATGTCTCTCAATATCTATGAAAGCGATCGTGTGGTCCCACCGTTTATTGGGATGCCTCTGATTGACCCTGTGGTTGGGTAGCTTACTTCCCTGACCTCCCTCACTAATGTGCACAAGAATTCTCGCATGGTCAATTAACCACCATATTTCTTGGTCACTGGCTTGACAACACAACTCCTACTTTTTCACAGCACTGTAGGCGGTAGCTATGGTGTATCAGCCTGCCAGTCTCAGGCAGGCACTTCGCCATTGTCCTTGGAATTTTGGGGATTGAACTTTACAATTTTTATTTGTCAACAATCCTGAAGGTCCTTGACATGTAACCGTTTGTAAATCATCTCGCTAAGATGCCAATTTTTAAAAATTAGTTTATTATACAACTAGCACGTGAGTATATAAATACATATATACACCGCAGAATGCTCTTACAATAGAGAAATACACAGAGGAAAAACTGTAGATGTCTTCCTCTTTTTGTATCAGAAGAAGTCATGTCATACGACAGTAACAAACACTCCCAAATCTCAGTGGCCTTGTAGCCACAAATGTTTATTTCTTGTTCACATTACGCATTTTTTATGAGTCTGTTACAGCTGTGTCTCTTGCCCTCCTCACTCCAGAACCAAAGCTGATGGAAAAACCTAACCCTGTCTGGAGCATTGTCAATCTCATGCCAGAAAGAAAAAGACAAGGCCAATGGCGCCCTGACTTCCAGAACTCTGTACAAAAGTGACCAACGTCACTTCTTTGACTAAAGCAAGTCATATGGCCATTCCAGAGGTCATCAGCATGGGGATAACCTTACAGAGAGGAGCATGACAAAGGAAGAAACTGGAACTTTTGGTGAGTGAGAACCTGTCTCCACCACCTCTTCCTAGGATGACTTCTTTCCCAGAGGTAACTGCTCTCAACTGTTCAATCCCTTTTCTTACGTATTTGAATTTCTATTTATTTATACTTATAGAGAGAGAGGCATACACATTAACATGGAATAGTACCCATATTGCTCTGAAACTTTCTCTGTTCACTTAATATGTCTCAGATACCTTTCCATTTCTGCACCTAAAATCTACCCCACTCTTTCTAATAACTGTATATGGCATTTCATGCCATAGTATCTTTACATTCTTGGTGTACTTTTGGATATTTTCAAAATTGTTTGCTATTATAAAGCCGCGATAATTATCCTTATACATGCACATATATTTGTGCACACGTGTGTTTCTGAATAACAGGTTTCTAGAACTAAATTGTTAAAATAGAGCATGTGTGCATTACAACTTTAGTATTGCATTTGCCTTGAAAAATGCCTTCATCAACACACACAGCCGTCAGCAATGTAAAAGTTCCTGATTTTCTGAATCCTCAACGACTCAATATTATCAAACTTTTTGTTGATCTGATGAATTGTAAAAGTGTTAGTTCCTTATTTTCCAGTATTTAATGCATTTCTCTCTTTATCGATGAGGTTGGGTATTGCTTGCGTTTACCATCTGATTTCACATTTTTTCTGTTGTGAATTATCTGTTTCCATTCTTTGCCTGTTCTCTAGTGGTTGTTTTTTCCTTCACATTTGAAAGAGCTATTTGATATATTTTCTCAATAGTAATCCTTTGTCTGTACCACTGGTTGTAAATACAAACATCTCTTATTTACCATCAGGAACTTTCTTAAAAACCAGACACTGATGTTAAATGTTAAATGTAAAATGTAAAAGCAGGCCCTCTCCTATCAATTCATCACTACCAACCAGTTTCCTACAACACAGAAAAATGTCAATATGTGTAATATATCAGCATGTCAGTTGCACAAAACGAAACATTGCTTCCTGATGACCAAATGGTGAATATGACTTTTAAGGGATATTTACATGTGTATAGTCACATGGCCTGAGAATCGTCAATATCTGACTCAATCCCTTTGTTGACATTGGGCACTTTCCACAATATTTGCATGTGATTCTGACATTCTTTCCGAATGGAAAGTTACTAGAGAACTCCCCCCTTCCAACACCACTTTGTTTAAAATGTTATATTGAGGGCACCTAGATGGCTCAGTTGGCTAAGCATCTGACTCTTGATTTCAGCTCAGGTCATGATCTCACTGTTGTGAGTTGAGCCCCATGTCGGGCTCCAAGCTGAGCATGGAGACTGCTTAAGATTCTCTCTCCTTCTCTCTCTACCCCTTCCCCACTTGTGTACATGCTCGCGCTCTCTCTCTCTCTCTCTCAAAATTTAAGTTCAAATTTTAAAATGTTATATTGAATTTAGGGGACGTACAAATAAAACTTTCTATATAAACCTTGCTCCAAAGCACGATGTATTGGAGAGCGACATTATGCCCTGTGAAGTCTGAGTGTCACAGCCAGGGGGGGTTCTTCTGAGGAAAACTTTCCTGGGAGATTCTTCTCATAACTAGAAGTTGACCACCCTCTACCCATTTCTTTCCCTGTCCCTAGCAACCACCATTCTACTGTCTGTTTCTGTGAGTTCAGCTTTTTAGATTCCACATACAAGTGAGATCATATAGCGTTGGTCTTTCTATGTCTGGCCTGTTTCACTTAGTGTAACGCCCTTAAGGTCTATCCATGGTGTCACAAATAGCAGGATTTCCTTCTTTTTAGGACTGAATAATATTCCAGTGTGTGTGTATATCACATCTTCTCTATTCATTCATCTGTCTACGGACACTTAGGTTGATTCCATGGCTTGACTGTTATCAATAATGCTGCAGTAAACACAGGGGTGCATATATCTTTTCAAACCAGTGTTTTCATAGTCTTTGCATAAATACCCCGTAGTGGAATTACTGAGTCCTATGGTAGTTCTATTTTTAATTTTTGGGGGAACCTCCATACTGTTTTCCACAGCGGCTGCACCATTGTTTATAATTTTGTTCACGGCATCTTTTGTCGTTGCGCGATTTGCCATTTTCCTGTCCTCGAATTTGTCATTTGTTTTGTTTAAGGTTGCTGGGTTTGGAGTCTTGCTTTACGTGACTTTCCTTATCTCCCAGTGTTATTTTTTTAAGTCACCTACATATACATATATTTTAAGATTGTTAATTTTGTTTTACGCCTGGCTCTTTAGTCACAAGGAATTAATTATTGGGGAAGATGGGAGGTGAAGGAGGTCCACCTTTCCTCTGTCCCCAAAGCAGGCAGCATATCAGCCCAATACCTTTCTCCCACTGGTTTGAAATACACCATAAATTAAATTCTCAGCATTTAAAAAAGTGTATTCTGTATCTTCAAGCATCCAATTTTACAATGCAGCCTGTGTGTAGGAGTGCAAATGTTGGGGAGCATTTACTCTACTAATCTACTACTAATCACCAGCATCTGTGCATCAACACAGGCATTCTCTGCTCATCGTACTCACTGTCACACAGGTAAAAACTTTTTTATGTGACAAACTATTCTGAGAGCAAGACAACTGCTAATGATGCATGGCAAGGGATCTAAGTGAAATACCATTGCAAATAACGAGTCCTGTCGTGATAAGATTACGGAAGTTGCTAAGGGGTCATTTTCAGAATGCATTTTACTTAGGACCTTTACTGATATGATGCTGTTGAAGAATTCAAGGATTTAATAGCTCTGGGCTGAGTCCCTGGAAACATTCAGGTTCTACTGTGTTGGGAGCTTCCTGGGTCCCAGAGATTCTCCTGCAGCTGTTACCACCTCAGGGCTGGTCGGGGTTGAGACTTCTCCAGGTGTTTCCATCCCACATGCTTTGTGACGGGGAAGGCTGCCCTCTCTTGCCTTCATCGCTTTCTGTCCCCATCAGTCGCTCCTCATCCCAGGGCAGTCTGAGTGCCCCTTCTCCACGCCTCCAAAATGCCTCCTACAAATCTAGTCTAAGAAGTTTGAAGATGCAGAGTCGGGGTAGAAGAGCACAGGAGTGTTCAGATGATGGCTGACATTATGGCCGCTGCCTTTGAGCCCACTGTGTCCAGGGGGATGGACTTAAAACACGTAACTAGCAGACAAGTTGACAGTTGCTCAAAGAGAGGGATGAACAGAGTAGAGTAGGAAAAGGGAGTGATCCAGAAGTGTGTTTCCTCTCCTCCCTCTCTCTCTCTCTCTCTCTCCCTCTCCCTCTCCCTCTCCCTCTCCCTGTCTCTCTCTCCCTGTCTCTCTCTCTCCCTGTCTCTCTCTCTCCCTATCTCTCTCTCCCTCCCTCTCTCTCTCTCTCTCACTCGCGCGCGCACACACACACACACACACACACACACACTAAGTGAAGATTAGATGACAAGTTAGAACAAGAGGGGCCGTCTGGGCTGAGAAGACCATCTCAAAGCTGCGTCAAGAATTTTGAGAAAGCCGTGGCCAGTTGGTGGTGGCCAATCCGGGCCAGGCACCTCCTGGCCATGGGCTGCCCTCCAGCCAGCCCATAGGTACCCTTCTCATTCCTTCAGAGGGTTTCACCCCCAGAGACCAAGCTCTTGTGCCCCAGCCAGGGCCACTCAAACGTCCTGCTCAGCCACACCAAGCTACTTGAAGCCACATCCCTGAACCCTGAAGGGTTCCCACCCTTCCAGGCCAAGGGGAGACCTCTCTGCTGTCCCCAGCTTTATCTTTAAAACTGAAGCCAGGTTTGTGCTGCTGATCATGTATCTGTGCTTGTTTTGATGTAAACATTATGTTTTCAATTTCATGCCTAACCCACCCTCCCCCCTCTCACGAGGTCCCAGTGTAAAATCCAGTACTGCTCTGTGCTTCCCGGTACTCATTACAAGTGTAATTAATTCGTGTTTGCCCAGTCATTTAGCTGCTGTCCTTCCCGCAGGACCGTCAGCTCCTACAGGGCAGCTGCTGTGTCGTTCTTGCTCACCACATTCTCACTGGCTCACCAGTGACTGTTGAGGGTGTGACTTTTAGCCTCCGGGGTTATAAGAGCCTTCTTATAATAAGGCTGACATGGAAATTCCAGTCTCATGTAGATCAAGTGTCCCTGTGTCCTTTTACAAGCAGAAATATCTGGACAGGTGGCTCACGAAGAGGTCATGGTTCCCCAAGGGACCAGGTGAGAGGTGCTATCACTGCTCAGGGCTCTGTCAATACTCTTGGCGCTCCCCATTGACCATGAGACTATGATGTCACCTACAAATACATACAAAAGGTGCCTATTCTGTAAAGCTCTCTAAGGAGAATTACTTTAAGCTCGTTCTTGCTGTATTAAGTACATAACATCATAACTCACAGTTTCCCAGATTCAGTTCAAGGGCAGAGATGATTTGGTAGTTATTTGATTTATAGAAGTTTTCTCAAGTTGGAGAAGAAATTGAAGCATGTTTTGCTGAGGGTAGGAAAACAACTCCATTTGGAAGAGGAGCTAATATCTCAAAAAAGTAATTGTAAATTATATCGATTGCGCTCACCTTTGGGTCTAATTTTCCCATTTCCTACACAGTTTCGGTGACAAGCCTTATCCTTACCATTCTTGATATTCACAGAGCACTATTCAGAAGATTTATTGGTTAAAAAATGCAAATTCCTTAAAACAACCAAGTGCTGTCTCTGAGTTCCATGCAAAGATATGGTTAGGCAAACTAGTCAGAATTTGAAGACAATGCTAGAGAAAAATAGTAAGAAATCAGAATTGTGGAATAATTACCAAAATTGCTTGCATTTACTGAACGGCTGTTATATAGCAGGTACTGGGCTGAGTTCTTTATATGGATTAGCTTGTTTAATGGCAACCATTTGGGGTAGGGAGAATGATTATTCCCATTTCCTAGATGAGAAAACTTATATGTGGAAAAGGTATAACTTTCCCGAGATCTTGCCTAGTGGAAAATAAAGTCTGAGCTTTGAGGCTGGTTTACATCATTTTCTGGTCCAGGCTCTTACCACTGGTCATGAATAAGCAATCAACATTGGTGTTGGAGAAAGGAAGAAACTTCCATCACGCCAAGTACAAGTGCTGGTGAGCTTGTATTATTCAACCCAGGGCCTAACAGATTTGTTTCAATGAACAAATACATAACGATCCTTTGTAAGTGGCTCATTTATTGACTCTTAGGTGACTGAAAATCTGTTGTTCCCTGAAAACGTTAAGCATTGTCTCTCCCATCCAAACCCATTACAATCTAACAAATAACATTTTCGTGAGTTTGGTCCGTTTCAAAATTCCAGCAAGACACAAATTTCTGTTTGGCCAGCCATCAAACAGAAAGTCCTGACTAGTGCTCTTTTGGACAGCGTGTTGACACCCACAGTCTCTGTTTAACTTCTTTCTCCGGTAGCAGCAGCCCTGGGGTTTCCTTTGGTCACTGGAGTTGGTTGGAGTTCATAGATGTTGCATGCTGCATTGATGGAGGACTCACTGCAGGCCCATTTTGGGATGGTATGACCCTTGCCCTATAGCCATTGGTCTTCCTGTCCAACCTGGTCCACAACCATCCTCCACTTTGGAAAACATTTTCAATTCCATTCTGTTCAATGCAACTGGGGTAGGTTGAACAGACACTATCGGCCCAGTGTTGTGCTTCTCCAAGTCAGGGGCAGGGGACTCTATGTAAAATATCAACGATAGCTGGTATTTATTGACTGCTTCTGTCAAGCATGACTTCATTTTATCCCTCACAGTCACCTTCCTGGTCCCATCTTTCAGAGTGGTAGAGCCCCAGGTCACTGAGGAGGTAGGTTGCTTGTAGATCTGACATCACAGTCTGAGTTTTTAACCTCGACTCTTTGGTACCATTTCTGTGAGTGCCAGGAAGGCTGAAGACAAGGGCTGGAGGAAGAATCGAGGAAGGAATGGAAATTGAGCTGGATTTAAGGATTGCATTGGAAAGACAAGGATTGCACTGGGAAAGAGGCAGGGCAGAAAAGCAGAGAGGCTCTCTTGCTTCTGTTCTCACCATAGAGCAGTGGAGAAGGTGAATTAGACTATTTTGTGGTTGGCATAACCAATTAAGTTTAAATCCAACACCTGTCTTGCCGTTTGAACTTAATCTTATTATACCAGATCTCTTTGCATTTCTTTTGTTTGTGCAGATTTTACACACAGGGGTTTTAAGTCAATCAAAGAGCATCTGTGCTGAAAGGAATTATTTTTGTGTGTGTTAAAATAATTGGCCCAGTTCTTCTCTCAACTAATAAGTAAAACCTCTCTAATTCCTGTCTTAGAGGGAAGGTAATACAGTATAGGGAAAAAAGCATTCACCTAACTACACCTTTTATTTCTAGAACATGGTATGATGTCCAAGAAAATGAATTTACACTGTCTGGAGTAAGAGCTGAGATCAGCATATCTATCCTGAACTTAGCATAGACACCGTGTCCTTGACAGCCATGCTTAATTTGCATGATAAGTGAGCAAAGTATGCTAATAACAGAGAGGGAACATACTGAGAAACAAATTTGAACTTAAGTATCCTGCACATGACATCAGAATATACCACTGCCCTCTTCTTCTACTTTGTACCATACCACCATAAAAGTGCCTCAGATAAAATATTCTTTCTGAAATATCTGGACTTTGTTTCCAAGTCATTTAATTTTCCCCCGGGTGTTGACTCTGTGTCCTTGTTTTCAAATCATCTATCACTTTCACAGTTTCAATCTTCTTGTCTTTTTTGCAGAAAGTAATTTTTCCAAAGACATATTTCAATGCATATAAGGGAGAAATTACCTGACTTTTATTTAGTGTCTCCAAAAGAGCTTAATTCTGTTTCAGAGAACAACAGAGTCAGGTGACTTCCTTCTCTATATCTGGGCAATCCAAATCTGTCCCTTTATGGAAATAAGCACCCTCGGTGGCAGCCACGTGGTATGTATGGGACCAAGCCTACCTTCAGCTCCAGCAGATAGCCCTGACTGGTCTAGACCCATGGCAATCCAATTGTGGTGGCCACAGAATTTGATGTTGGGATGAGCCAATCAGCACGAAGTTCACTGTGGGAGACAACCTCTCCTGTTTCATGGGAGTAAGGCAGGATGGGGACCTCACTGCAGCCAGGCCTCCTGCAATCACCAGGGAGTTAGCCCTAGAAGGCAACCAACAGTAGGTGTGAAAGAGAGGGAAGGGAAAAAGAAACTGAGTCCTCATGTCATTGTAGCAATCAGTGACATTCACTGTACCTCTGGACTCCCAGTTAGCCGATAAATCCCTCCTTGTTTATGAGTTTTAATTCAGTTTTCTGTTACTTGCAGCCGAAAGCATTTTATCTGATACACCCAATGACTAGGCAATTGAACTAAAACATAATTCCACTTCTCAGAATGCAACCTATCCATTCCAACTAACAATAGCAATAGCATATTGGGTAATTAAGTTGCATCCGTTGATGGTATATGAGCTAGGACAGTTTATGGTACAAACCGTGGCCTCTCAGAAATGGTACAAACCTTTTCCTCTCTCCTTTGGCTAAAACCCAGTTATGTGGCCACATCTAACTGCAAAGGAGCCCAGGAAGAAAAAGTGGATTTTTGGTAACTGATTTGTAGTCTTGCCCAGGAAGAATATTCTAGAAGATTATTACATTACATGGGGAAAAAGCTCAAGAACAGTGTGCATAATATCAGCCCAAGTTTCCAAATGCCAATATCTGTAAGGGCAGAAGCCACGGCTTTTTCTGTTTCCACATTTGTTCTTTGTTCCTCTGCAGCCATGTTCTACTTCTGGCACATTCATGGTGACCCCACTTGCAAATACACTCCACCGCTCTCTGGTGAGCAATACAGATTTTATTGAGGATCTTGTATTAGAAACAGACATGTAATCAAATCCCTCTATGGGCATCTGTTCTTTCCTCCAAAATTCTCATCCCTTGTCAGTGGTCTGTCCTCACTGTCACTCTTCTCTGGCCACATGCTTCCCTTCCACAATCACCAGCCCCTGAAAGTCTCCTCTCTGCCTGAGCAATTTGCCCCCTGCCCTTTGTTATATGTCCTCTCTGCAAAACAAAAACCTGGTAATAAACTCAAAACCAAGGATCTATTTTTTCCTCCAGCGTACCCCTCAAGGAACTTAGCAAACAACTCACTGAACAGAAAAAGCCACCTTCTTGGGGTGGGGAGCTGTTAAGTAAGAAAATAAATTTAGGGGGCACCTGGGTGCCTCAGTCGGTTGAGCATCTGACTCTTGATTTCGGCTCAGGTCATGATCCCAGGGCATGGGATCGAGCCCTGCATCTGGCTTGGTGCTGAGCATGGAGTCTGCTTAGGATTATTTCTGTCTCTCTCTCTCTCTCTCTGTGCTTCTCTCCCTCTCTCAAAAAAAATGAATTTTTGCCATAACATTTCATTTACGTAGAAAAAAAGACTGGAAGGATATTCCCAAAATGTTAACAGTGTTTATCTCTAGGAAACTAGATTACACGTAGTTGTTTTTTTTTTTTTTTTTTTTTTGCCCCCTGTGTATTTCTGTACTTTTCTATAACTTTTGTTTTTGTATTTTTCAAATTTTCTATAGCACATGCTGTATTTCTTTAAGAAGCTGAAAAAAAAAAAAGAAATTTCTTTTTTGCTCAACTTCAGTGATCATCAGGGAAATGCATTAAAACCACAGTGAGGTACTGCTTCATGCCCGTTAGGGTGGTTGCCACGAAAAAAAGAAAAACAGAAAATAGTAAGTGTTGTCAAGGATACAAACACATTAGAATCCTGTGCATGTGGCCGGGAACTGGTGCAGCCTCTGTAGAACACGGGATGGAGGCTCCTGAAAAAATTAAACCTAGAATTACCATACGATCAAGCAATTCCACTCCTGGGTTTACACCCAAAATAGGTAAAAGCAGCGTCTCAAAACAGTATTGGCACACCCATGTTTCTAGCAGCATTATTCACAATAGCCAAGAGATGAAAGCTACTCAGATGTCTCCCAGGGGATGAATGTATGAACAACACGTGGCATACACATATGGTGAAACGTGATTCTGCCTTGAAAGGAAGGAAATTCTGACCCGTGCACATGGATAAACCTTGAAGACATTATGCTGGGCAAAATAAGGCAGTCACAAAAAGACAAATATTGTATGATCCACTTATATGAGGTACCTAGAGTAGTCAGATTCATAGAGACAGAAAGTAATATGGTGGTTGCCGGGGCTGGAGGAACGGGGAGTGGGGAGTTAGTGTTGAATGGGTAAGATGATGAAAGATGAGAATGTTCTGGAGATGGATGGTGGTGATGGCTGCACAATAGTATGAATGTACATACTGCCTCTGAACTAAACACTTTAAAATGGTTATTTAAAGTGGTAAATTTTATGGTATGGGTATTTTACCATAATCTGTTTTAAAAGAAATGTATCTTTCCAGAGGCGACTTTATGAGGATTTTTGACTTGGATAGCTTGTGATCTCTTCGGAAAGCCAGATATTTCTATACTTTGGGCTTCCCCACTAGTTAGTATGACTTTTAAAATGAATTTGTAGGGGTGCCTGGGTGTCTCAGTCGGTTAAGCTTTCGACTCTTTATTTCGGCTCAGGTCATGATCGCATGGTTCGTGAGATCAAGCCCCATGTTGGGTTCTGTGCTGACACAGTGGGGCCTGCTTGGGATTCTCTTTCACTCGCGCCCTCTCTGCCCTTCCCCTGCTTGCATTTGCATATACTCTCTCTCTCTCTCTCTCTCAAAATAAATAAACTTTAAAAACTGAATTTGTAAGAGACGTAAGGAAAAATATTTCTACCCAAATTACGCAAGGCTCAGGGATTGATAAGCTATGGCTTCTCTTCCCCAAGGACTTACTATCTAGTAAATGAGAAAGACAGGTAAGCAATTGACTGCAGTCCACAGGGAAATGCAATAGTGGCCTGATGTAGAGACGCAGGCAGTGAATTCTGCCTGGGTGCTTAGCGGGGCTTCCCAGAAAAAGAAATGCTTAAACCGGACCGTGTGGAACACTTAGGAGCTTACTAATAGGGAGGAAGGGGTGCACATTGGAAAGTGAATCGAAATGGAGGGACAGGACTGGGACATGAGGAAAGCAGTCAAACCACAGGTGCCATCCCCCGAGGCCTCCGCCCAGTCATGGGGCATCCTGGCGCTCTGAACATGCCTGGCTGAACGCCTTCAAGAAGCCAAGCTCAGGACTGCACGTGGCAGTGTTGTCTTCCCTGGGCAGATGACCCAGGAGGTGGGCTGAACTCAGAAAGCAAAACGAGAGCCAGCCACGTGTCAGGGCCAGAGTCGAGACCTCAGCCGGCTCGGTGGTGTGATTCTAGAGAAAGAGAGAGCACGCCGGGGCTTCCCGTGCAAACAGGGAAATGGCTCCCTGCATGTTGGTGCCTGATCGTGTGCAGCTGCCGGTTTTTCAGGCTGACCACAAAAAAGAAGCCTTTTTCATTCAATCCAAAATCTTATGTAATGTTTTGCTGGCATCGTGGACGCAGCCAATCTGAGGCACATGTCTTCCCCCAATACCCACATGCACGGACTTATCTGGGGACCATGGCGTGCAAATGGTGCATCACCTTGGCCGAGGTGGAGGGGAGACCAGAGCGTGCTTGTGAGCCGGAAGTCCGTGGACGCTGTGTCAGTTACTCTGAGTCGTGGGATGGGGGAGATGGGTTTAGGAAAAGGAGGCAGAGGGCATGTGGGATTCTGTGTGATATACGAATGTGTGATATTGGACCTGGAAGAGCTTCAAGGTCAACTCACTCACTAGCTTATTGTCAGTTGCTGTGGGTCACTCTTGTCTCTCTGGCTGTTTCTGCTCTTTGAAGCCTCTACTATGTGCTGGTCGCTGCCTTCTGTTGGGCACTTCTTTTCCAAGCAACTGCAGAGATGGCCCTCACCGCTCTTCTGTGTGTCCCCAGGCTCCCCTATGAGGACCCTTAACACCGCTCCCAGGGCCATGACAGTGAGCATCCACAGCCATGTCTCATCGGGCCATGGCTGGGGCACGAAGTGTAGGGAACAGGTCATGTGGAGAATCGCAGGAATCCAGATCCAAGCACCCCTTGGGGATGAGGCCCTGACACTCTCTTATCCACAAATCACAAAGACCTATACTCCCTTACCTTCTTGGAAGCCTCCTTAATTCCCCCAGGTGGGCCCGATGCACAAAGGGCTGGAAATTCCCTGCCTGGGGTCAGGACAGCCAGCTCTGGGAACACAAAGCCCTGGCTGTTTTCCCTGGAAGGGAAAGGGGAAAATGATCTTTTCATTGTTTTTCTTGATGGGTCAGAGTAGCAAAAAAAGATAAGCTACAATTAACTTCTCAATATCTCATCTTGTTGCACATTAATGATCTCACTCCCCCGGAACACCTGGAGACAGATAAGCTGGGCTCCTCAACTGATACCATGATGTCAGGGGAGCCGTTGGCCCTACTACGTGCAGCTTTATTTCCTTTAATTTAAATTCTGCTTTGCTCTTAGGACACACTCCCACCCCATCCTACCTCTCTGTCCGTACGTTCTCCTAGGTTTTCCTCTGCATCCTCAGGCACAAAGCCCCAGAGAATCTGATCTGATTTTAGGGCAGAGTCAACAGTGACACAGCACGACCAAACCCTAGCAAAGCAATGTCTAAGGGTTAAGAATCTGAGGTGTGAACCCTCTTTACTTCCATACAAATTTATTTATTTTTTTTTAATTTTTTTTTAACGTTTATTTATTTTTGAGACAGAGAGGGACAGAGCATGAATGGGGGAGGGTCAGAGAGAGGCAGACACAGAATCTGAAACAGGCTCCAGGCTCTGAGCCCCCGACCGGGGCTCGAACTCACGGACCGCGAAATCATGACCTGAGCCGAAGTCGGCCGCTTAACCGACTGAGCCACCCAGGCGCCCCTCTTCCATACAAATTTAAAACTACCTTTGTACTAAGAATCCTGACATGTCCGACCCCGAGGAGTAGTGTCATTTGGGACTAGCCAGCTGTCTCCAGGCTCAGGTCAAGAAACTATGAGATCAAATGGCCGGAACTAAGCAAAACGGACAAGGCCCTTCTCTCCTGGCCCTTGAAATGACTAAATGGCTCAGCGAAAACACTTTTTCTTTGTTTAGCAAAGGCCTTATTGGTTCCCTTTTTCTAGAGTATTCTTTAAGGAAGCTTCCAGCTTACTAGAACCTGTATATTTGATTTTCCATCTTGACTGGTTGCTAGTGAAGCTGAAGCCAACCTTCCCTCTGATGTCCCTACTCAGGGACTTTATAAGTTCTTTACGTTGGAAGATTTGCAGCATCGGGGCCTCTCCTCAGGCTTCCTTTTCTAGCCTCTCCTGACAGTCTCTGAGCCTGAACACTTCAGTCTTGTGTCTGGAGCCTGGGATGTATGTCAACAGTTTTAAGGCTCCTTTTGCACATCAGCTGCTGCCCTCCTCATCTGCTTTCCCAGGTCTGGAAGCCATGACCTTTACCCTCCGCCTGGGTGCAGCCCTCCAGGGAGTTGGAGGGCATGTCTCTGTGCCTGCTGCAGCCTCTGCGCATGGACAGATATAGCATCCAACAATCTGATTTATGTTTTCCAGATTTATCGCATCACTCGCATACCCAGGCCGGCTGATATTTTAGGAGCGTGAATCAGGGTGTCTGGCGTGGCTTCCTCTGCAGCGGAGCTCGGGCTGCAGGCATAATGAAGTTGGGCGGGGGGTGGGGGGGAGAACTCAACTTATCAGGGAGGAAATTTGTGTCAGTAACAAGTCTGCCTGGCAACAGCACTATGAAAGAGAGATGCTAGGCCCCAGCATCAGGGCCAGGATCTTCACGCGGGTGGAGAGCATCACACCGTGCAATTTTCCTCCTTGGCGAGCTGACTACACTCTTAAAAAAGAAAAAAAAAAAAAAAAAAGGAAAGTAAGTGTTCTTACAAGCATTCTCCCAAGGATATCCCCTCACCTGCCACCGAGCAAGGAGACTGCGATAAACTGAAATGTCACCAGGCTGTAGCTCTCCATGGATATGTCATGAATGAATAATATGGAGGGAGCTTGTGCGATGGAATGAGAGGTGCAAAGGCAAAGCTTTGAGGGGCAGAGCTAGCGGACCCCCCGTGACTCAGTAGGGGGCTCTGCTTGGAGAGCAGAGCTCACGATGAGGGAGACAAAAAGACGTTCCTTTACTCTTTATTTTTTCCTAGTCTCTTAAGCATGTGCTGCTAAATATAGAGTTCCCCGTTTCTCAAGGAGTGTCATCAGAATGAGGGAGAAGGGATGACAAGGGCTGATCCGGACATTCAGTCACTTGGAGGTGCCTTAAAAGCAGCAGGGGTTGTTTCTTCTTTACCCTTGGACCCCAGCACCCAGATCAGTGGTAGGCACGACACAGAAGCCTAATACAGGTGTGTTGAACCGAACCTGGCTCCAGCTCTGTTTGTACTTGGAGTGCCCTTGAGTGTGTCACTTTCCCCTTCCAGGGGTCCTTTTTACCATTCACCAGTGATCCCTTCGAGGCCGTCCCAGGTCTGACGTTCTAGGATTCCAAGGTCAAAACTAGTTTTAAAATCCTAAGAAAGCAGGGAATTAAAATATTTCCATAAATGTTTATGTCTCAGATGCCTGATCCTCGGTCTCCCCATTAGTATCACAATGTGTGCATGTAAGTCTTCAGGCTTAAATGTTCCCATGAATACATCATCCAGTGGTATCTGGGATACATTTACATTTTTAGCATCAGTGTAATTCTGTTTGGTTTTATGCCACAGGAAGTTCAAGCCTGATTCAATTAAGGGGTTTCGTAAAATGAGTTTTTAAAAAGGAAAGACAATGCGTTGCACATGTGATACCATTGTACTTCGCATTGTTACCCAATCAGGGATCTTGGGGGTGGCTCCAGCTTTGGTCCAAGAATCTGTTAGCAATCCATAAAGTTGAATATTTTACTATCTTATTTGGAAGCATGGAATTTAAGAGCTGGAACGGACCTTCAAGTAGGCAGGCATCTCCGACTAAAACAAGGGCAGGAAAGTTTTGGGTACATTTTTGCATACCGCTCGGCTCCCAATGCAGCTTTGTGGGCCTGAAAAACTGGTCAGCAAAAGCCCTGGTTGCTAAACCTGAGAATGAGGAGAAGGTCGGGAGCATAAAATAGAATAGCGTCCAATCTGAGGGTGCTTTCCTTTTCAGCAAAATCAGCCATCCCAAGAGTTCAAATCCCACGTGTGAGAGAAGGAACAGGGCAGCCGTGTGGAAGCACACAGAAAGAGGACCGTCCCAGGCAGCAGCTGCTTTTGCAAGAAGCGCGCACCAAAGAGAAGCTGCCCTCCGTGGACGTAGAGCTGACGGCAACTCAGCACCTTCGGGGGGAACTTTGAGCCAGTTCAGACAGAGAGACTGAGGACTCACAGCAGTGGAATCAGACCCCTGATGGGAGGAAGCAGACATGGCAGCAAAGGAACCCAGAAGAGAGACTCAAACCAAAAAGGAGAAAAGCAAAACTCTTGAGATGCCCCAAAAGAGGTGTGGGATGAGAGGGACACAGGGACGCTTACGTAGGTCCCACGAGGCAGTGTGGCTGCAGGGAGACCCCGAACCTTCACCCGTGGGAAGTCTAAGCCCCAATGGAGGAGGCTGTCCTCAAAGTGAAGCCTGAGGACAAAGGGAAGTTGCGTACTGGCAGGAGAAAAAACAAGTCCAAAGCCAGGAGAACTGAGAGCAGGGGAGGGTCAGGGCAGCAGATCGAGAACAAAGATTTTCTGGAGTTCTTCTTTGTGATCCTTGACCTAGGACTGGGGTGACCGTTTCAAGGCACCGTGTAGAGGTTTGGACGAAGACAGTGGAATAAGGGATCCAAACAGGATCAGAACAGAATCATCTCCTTTAGACAGTGTCCTTGGGTACTAGAGGTGAATCGCAGAGCCACAGTCTGTATGTATCTGTCCCCATTGTACCTTTGGCCGCAAGTAACAGGAGACCTGGCAGAAAGGAACTTGAACCATAAGGGGTATTTATCATGTCCTAAAACAGGTCGTGAGCTGACACAGAGCAGCACCAGGGTGCTTGCAGCCAGGGATCCCAGGCCTGTGGTGAGGACCCCTTTCCTCTCTCCTCTGCAGACTGACACCCCCTCAGGATGGCTCTCCTCATGACTTTGGCAGTTTTTAGGCGTCCACGCAGATCCTAGTAGTCAAGACAGAAAAAAGACAAAGCCCTCACTTACGTAACTTCTTAAGAGCGAAGAATGCCTTCCCAGAAGTGCCTCTGACAACATTCCCTCACATCTTTCTAGCCACAGCTGTGTGACACCCATGCAATTGCCCACAGCAATCTTTTGTCGAGGGAAAACAGATAAACAGACAGGCCGAGGCCGATAAGGATTCGTTCGTGGGGCCCTCCCCTGAAGCACAAGGCCATCCGGGCACAGGTGAATAGAACCGGGAGTCGTTTTTAAAAACTTAAAAAAAAAAAAGAGGGCACCTGGGTGGCTCCGGAGGTTAAGCATCTGACTCTTGATGTCAGCTCAGGTCACGATCTCACGGCTCATGGGTTCGAGCCCTGCATCAGGCTCTGCACGGACAGCGCAGAGCCTGCTTGGAGGCCTGTCTCTCCCTCTCTCTGCCCCTCCCCTCTTGGAATCTCTCTCTCCCTCTCAAAAATAAATAAATAAAGTAAAAGGTTAAAATTAAAGTTAAAAACAAAGAATTGGGAGTGCGCATGTGAGGGAGAAGGCCCGAGGATCCAGACTGCACGGGGAAGCAGTTGTCCCGGGTGCCAGCGATGGAACCGAAAGGGGCGTCCGCAAACCAGGCCTGCTGAGCCCCTCAACGGACTCTGTACCTCAGGGACAGCAGTAACAGAGGAGTGACTGAGGTCAGTGGAAGTGAAGTGACACGTCAGGGCTTCTCAGGGAGGAAGCGCTCAACCCTCCCCCCTGATTCAGCCCTATTTACCACCACTGTTCTTTCCCGCTAACATTTTACACCACCTCAGTTAAGGCCCAATACTTTTTTGTCCAACTTTCTTGAGACATAATTGACATACAACATTGGGAAACTTTAAGGTATAAACTGTGACGGTTTGATACACATATATTTTGCAAAACGATTACCCCAGCAGGTTAGTTAATACATCTATTACCTCACATAATTATCTTTTCTATGTGCATACTGAGAACACTGAAGATCTTCTCCCAGTAGATCTTAGTTTCAAGCATGCAATACTACGTTGTTAGTCAGCATGACTGACTTCGCGTTCCCAGAACTTACGTCTCTTATAACTAGAAGTCTGTACCCTTTGATCAACCCCTCCCCCATTCCCCCACCCCCCACCCCCCAGACCCTGGAGACACCATTCTACTCTCTGGTTTTACGAGTTTACCTTTTGTTAATTCCACGTCAGTAGGTTTATAAGCCGTTTCCGAGTCTTGGCTATCGTGAACAACACTGCAGTGAACATGGGGGTGCAGGCATCTCCTTGAGATAGTGATCTCACTCCTTCAGATATACATCCAGAAGTGGGATTCCTGCATCATAGAGTAGTTCCGTTTTTAGTCTGAGGAGCCCTCGTACTGTTCTCCAGAGTGGCTGCACCAATTTGCATTCCCGCCAACGGGGCACAAGAGTTCCTTTTCTCCACGTCCTCACCAACACTTGTTGCTTCTTTTCTTTTTGATAATAGCCATTCAAACAGGTGTGAAGCGATACCTCACTGTGGTTCTGATTTGCATTTCCCTGATGATCAGTGATGTTGAGCATCTTTTTTAAAAATTTTTTTGATATTGATAAAATAATTTGATAATTGATAAAAAAATAAATAAAAATTATTTATTTTTGAAGGAGAGAGAGAGCATGAAGGGGGAGGGGCAGAGAGAGAGGGAGACGCAGAATCCGAAGCAGCCTCCAGGCTCTGAGCTGTCGGCACAGAGCCCGACGCGGGACTCAAAGTCACAAACCGCGAGATCGTGCCCTGAGGCGAAGTCGGATGCTTAACTGACTGAGCCACCCAGGCGTCCCTTGAGCATCTTTTCATGTACCTGTGGGACATCTATATGTCTTCTTTGGAAAAAATATCTATTCATTTCCTCTGCCAATTTTTTAATCGGATTATTCAGGGAGTTTTTTGCTACTGAGTTGAATGGATTCCTTACATACTTTGGACGTTCACCCCGTATCTGATATATGGTTTCTAAATATTTTCTCCCATTTCGTAAGTTGCTTCTTCATTTTGCTGATGGTTCCCTTTGCTGTGCAGAAGGTTTTCAGTTGGAGGTACTTCCACTTACATATTTTTGCTTTTGTTGCTTGTGCTTTTGGTGTCAAACCAAAAAAAAAAAAAAAAAGTATATATATATGTGTGTGTGTGTGTGTGTGTGTGTGTGTGTGTGTGTGTATTGGTGCTAAGACCAGCGTCAAGGAGTTTTTCTTTATGTTTTCTTCTAGAGGTTTTATAGTTTTAGGTCTTATATTTAAGTCTTTAATGCATTTTAAGTTAATTTTTGGGAGTGGTGTAAGACAGGGATGCAGTTTGATGCTTTTGCACATGGATTTTGCTTCCCCAGCACCACTATTGAAAAGATTAACCTTTCCTCTATTGAATATTCCTTCTCCCTTGTCAAACATTAGTTGACTTACTATGCATGGGTTTATTTCTGGGCTCTTGATTCTAGTCCATTGATCAATGTGTCTGATTGCATGCCAGTACTCTACAGTTTTGATTACCATAGTTTGTAGTATAGTTTAAAATCAGGGAGTGTGATGCCTCCAGCTTTGTTCTTTCTTAAAATTGCTCTGGCTATTCAAGGTCTTTTAGGATTTTTTTTTCTTTTTCTGTGAAAAAAAAAGTGCCATTGGAATTTTGATAGGGATTGCATTGACTCTATAGGTGACTTTGGCAAGTGTGGACACTTTAACAATATTCTTCTAATCCATAAACATGAGATTTCTTTCCATTAATTTGTATCTTCAATTTGTTTTACCAGTGTCTTATAGTTTTCAGTGTACAGATCTTTCACTTCCTTGGTTACATTTATTCCCAAGTACGTGATTGTTTTTGAAGGTATTGTGAAATGGGGTTGTTTTCTTTATTTCTCCTTTAGATATTTCATTATTAATGCATGGAAATGCAACTGGTTTTTGTGGGTTGATTTTGTGTCCTGCAACTTTTGGTGGAATCTAAGGTTTTCTGTATGTAAGATCATGTCATCTGCAAAAAGGATCATTTTACTCCTTCCTTTCCAATTTGGATGATCTCTCTCTCTCTCTCTCTCTCTCTCTCTCTCTCATCTCTCTGCTCTTGCTAGGACTTCCAGTACTATGTTGAACAGTGATGAAAGTGGTCACCCTTGTCTTGTTCCTTATTTTCCTTTATGACTTACTTTCTTCTGATTTTAAAGAAAAAGCTCTTAGCTTTTCACAGTATGATGAGTGTGATGTTAGCTGTGGCTTTTTTTCATATACGGCCTTTAGAATGTTGAGGGATGTTACTTCTATACCTAATTTGTTGAAAGCTTTTATCACGAGAGGGTGTTGACTTTTGTTAAATGTTTTTCCTGCATTGGGAGGATCATCATTTTTCTTGGAATCATATGATTTTTAACCTTCATTCTATTAATGTAGTATATAATGTTTATTGATTTGTATATATTGAACCATCCTTGCATGCGAGGCAT
Organism: Panthera leo; assembly: GCF_018350215.1. Taxonomy (NCBI): domain Eukaryota; kingdom Metazoa; phylum Chordata; class Mammalia; order Carnivora; family Felidae; genus Panthera; species Panthera leo. Next base: position 116,059,647 of record NC_056684.1, read on the forward strand.
AAACCCCACTTGATCATGGTGTAAGATCCTGTTAATATGCTGTTGAATTTGGATTGCTAGAATTTTATTGAGAATTTTTGCATCTATATTCATCAAGGGTATTGATTTATAGTTTTCTTTTCACATCATGTTCTTGTCTGGTTTTGATATCAGGGTAATGCTGGCCTTGTAAAATGAGTTTGGGAGTGTTTGCTCCTCTTCATTTTTTTGGAAGAGGTTGAGAAGGATTAACATTAATTCTTTAAATGTTTGGTAAATTCACCAATGAAACTATCTGACCCCAGGCTTTATTTTGTTGGGAGGTTTTGATTACTTCTTCAATATCCTTAGTCATCAGATTTTTCTATTGTTTCATGCAGTCATGGTAGGTTGTATGTTTCTAGGAATTTATTTCTCCTAGGCTATCCGATTTGTTGGTGTATAATTGTTCTTAGTAGCCTCTGTGGTCCTGATAATCAGTTATAATGTTTCGTCTTTAATTAATAACTTTGTTTACTTGAGTCCTCTTTCTTCTTTTCTTGGTTAGTCTAGTGAAAGGTTTTCCAACTTTATCTTTTCAAAAAACCAACTCTTACTGTCACCGATTTTTTTTTCTATTTCTACCCTGTTTTATGTCTGCTAATCTTTATGATTTCCTTCCTTCTGATAACTTCGGGCTCAGTTTGTTTTTCTAATTCCTTAAGATGTAAATTTAGGTTGTTTATTTGAGGTGGTTTTTTTTTTTTTTTTTTTTTTTAATGTGGGCATTTACTGCAATATCCTTCCCTCTTAGAACTGTTTCTGCTGCATGGAATAAGTTTTGATACGTTTTGTTTTTATTTTCATTTGTCTTAAGGTACTACCTGATTTCCCTTTATATTTCTTTTTTCACCCATTGGTTGTTCAGGAATGTGTTGCTTAATTTCCACACATTTGTGAATTTTTCAGTTTTCCTCATATTATTGATTTCTAATTTCATACTATTGTGATTTAAAAAGACATTAGATATGATTTCAATTTTCTTAAATTTGTTAAGGCTTGCCTAGTGACCCAGCATATGATCTATCCATGTGCACTTGAGAAAGATGTGTATTCTGCTGCCGTTGGATAGAATGTTCTGTACATGTCTATTGGTTCCATTTGGTCTGCATTGTTATTCAGGTCAAGGAAAACTTATTTTGCAAGAAATTGGAAGATACGTCTGATGTGGCAACAATGGGATGTGGCCACTTGGGGCAAACAGCACGGGATTCAGAATCAGAGAGACTTGGTTTTTATCCTTGACTCCATTTTCTAGTTGAGAGGCACTGGGTGATTACTTAATGTCTGCAGATCTACCTCCAGCACCACAATATCTTTGGCATGTGAGTTCGTTCACGGGAGGCAGCGTTGTGAGGGATACCATGGCAATGAATGAGGCATTCTGTAAGTCCACAAAAACAGTATTAGCCTAGGGGCTGAGAACAAGGAGGCAGGAGAAACAAATGTCCCCATTTTTCTCTTCTCTTACCCTTTGATCTCCACTACTATTCCCCACGTTGACCAAACCCAACAAAAAGCTGAAGGGACAAAGAAGGGAAAAGAATGGGTGGGGGAGGGGCAGTATGCACATAGGAGAATATCCAGGACAGTTGTTGTATGTGCCTGATACATACTACCAGATGTGTGGATATAAATGGATATTATTTGTATTATTTCTTACTTTTTAGAACCCTAAAGTCAAATTTTCATAAAAAGAAAAGTCAAATTCCCCATATATAAGAAAACCAGACCATGCATTGTGGACCACATCCCCTGGCTTTCCTCTTCCTCTCTTCTCTCATCCACAGACCAAAACACGCTAAAGGAAAATTAGTATCTACTGAAATTCAACTATTTGAGGAAAGTTGCGAGAAGCGTGTTTGGAATAGTTTTGTGATCGTCCTGCTCGTGGAAATCCAATATAGGCCACCTTCTCAGACTGTCTTTATGTGTCAGACAAGTTCCTCTGCTCTAACTAAACCAACCTGTCAGTGTAGCCAAACACTTGGTAAACAAGTCTGACAGAAGCTGTGGCAATGACAACGTGGAAGGCCATCTATCTTCTGCTATGATGACAGCATCAATAGTGTGTGCATCTTGAACAGTTTTTCCTAAAGTGATGATGATTCCAGATGACCATTTGATACAGCCACACTCTCTACCCCATACTCATCAATGGCCAGCAAGTGATGACAGGTCACTCTTCCATTCTAAACTCAAGAGCCAAACTCCTGTAGTCAATGCAAATTTCTCCTAGCTCAGAGATGAGTCAGTGTGCGAGAGTAAATGGATTACACATGGGATCTGATGAGTGTAGACATTTACATGCACACCCCTCTCCTGCCTCCTGTTCTCACTCCTTCTCCTTTCTCCTTTTCTCCCCATGGTCTCAGATTTTTGCCTTCCTCACCTTCTTCTTATCATAGAGCCATTACTTTGTCCCCACCTGTGGATCCAGGTAAACTGAATTAGCACATCCAACCAGACATCCCAGCCTTTGAGGAGTGGAGCACATTTCCTGACCCCAGAAGAGAACCAAGTTAGTTTCTAAAGCAGATCAGTTTTCCTCCTTGACACAGTAACTGATATAGCTTCCACTTTTGATTACTTTAAGACTTTGGGTGTTGGTTCTTGGTTGTTTATTCCACAAATTACATTCTTATGGTGGCTTGACTTACCAATAGATATGCCAGATACTGACCAAATAGATACCAGATACTGTTCCCTCAGGAACTAATGTTTGAATCCCTCCCATGTCTACTCCTTACCCAACTGCTGAATGAGCCAGGAAGTATAGAAAGTATTTTTAACTGGATTCCTGTTTTGATAAGATTTTATGTGTTGCCTTTAAAATAAAATAAACACATAAAGGGATTCCTGTCCTCCTGCTCCTCCAACTTGTAGCAAAAGGAACAAAAGGAAAGCACATCGTGGAAAGAAAGACAGGGAAAGAAGGTATTCTCTCAACAATAAGAAATATCTCAGCAACTACAAGTTAACGTAGAAATTTATGGATAATTCCAAAGAGGGAAAATTTTAGTACAAAGTATGTGTCTTCTAAAAGCAGCCTTTGTCTTTATGTAATGGATATGCAGAACTTTTTGTCATCTGTGCCTAGAGCTATTTGCTTCAATTATCTTCGTGGATTTCAATTCTACCTCCTCTTTTCTTGAAAGAGTGAACATTGTTTATTAAAAAGGAGATCCAGTTCCCTTCTAAAGTATCAGGTGCCTATAATGTCACAGAAGAAAAGTGTCTATAAACAGCCTCCTCTGCCGGAGTGGGTGTAGGATCCTTGCTCAGATAAGATTATTAGATCTTAGCATCACATCTGAAGGAGGTACAAGCTTGAATGTTACACCCTTAGAGCAGTGTTTCCTAACCCAATTTGCACATTGGCATCACCGGGGGATTGGTTTGGTGGTATATACATACACACTTATTTCCTGAGCCTCATCCTGGAGAATATGATTTAATTGGTCTAAGGTAGGGCCAGACATCGGTAGGTTTTAAATGCTCCTTAGTGGTTCTAATGTGCATCCAGGTTGAGAATCACTGCCTTAGAGCTTCAGTAAATATGCCCATGCCTGACTTTGTTGCCCTGTAAACTAGATAACTTTCTTCTGAAATTCAAAAGAAGATTCCTGAAACTGTTTTCCTATCTATAGCTGATGACATCCAGCCCCAAAGTAGAAAGGAATGTAACACTCGAAGCCTACAAGGGCCAGAGTTGTGAAAAGCCAAATATTTGAATTTGAACACTGGGCAAACTGTGATGATGTTTCCTTCCCTCCTTCCCCACCCCACCACACATGCATGCTTGTGTGTGCATACTTACATACATACACACACACAATGACATACTTGGTTCTACAAACAAACCCCAGCTTTGGCCCACCTGGCACAAAGCACTGAAGCAGCTAATGTCTGTTTGTCAAAATGGTCTTCCTGTCCTTACTGGGCTGCAGGTGGCCTCCTTAGTGACAAGTTGTCTTCCATCTTAAGTTATTTTTTGTGATTCCAACACATGTTCTCGCAGAAATGGTGTGATTATGGTGATACATTTCCTAAGTCAGCTCATTATAGTTGTTAACCCAAAATATATCTGAACCAAAGCAAACAAAAAATTCTAGGGTAATCACCGTGGAGTTAAAGTACAAACCACATGGGTCCTTCCTGTTGGGTTCCTAATACATCAAGGTGTTCCTTGAAAGAATAAGGGCAGAGGCAGGAAGAGTAACGTAGAATGGCAATGATACAGAGAAAAAAGAAAGAAATGGTGAGAACTGGCTTTGGAGAAGAGTGAGCATAAGCACTGGATTTTAAGATGTAATGGGTAGGCTGAGGAAGATGTAGGTGAGGTGGTGTGATGAGGGGTGCCTGTTTCACAGACCACTGACATGCACAAGGAGGCATTTGGCAATCTTAAAAATTCCCAACTATGTAAACAGGGAACTCTTTATGGAGGCTCTGTGTTTTTTCCAAATTACACGTCCATAGAGATTTTTCTCTGATTTTTGTGAAGGTCTTGGTACCTTTGACCGTGTTTTCAATTTAAACAGAAATTGAACTCTCTCTTGCCATTTTTCACAAAGAAACAAAGCGTTGTTACCGAGAAATGATGGGGACTGCAGCTAACTAGAAGCAGATGCTCCGTTTCCTCTCCAGCCCAAGCTTCCAAGATAAGCGGCTGGCCTATCTCCATTTTTTGTTCAAGAAATAAAGACATCTATATAGAATACCCTGATTTTATCCTGGAAGTACTAGTTAATGCAATAAGAAAAGAAAATGAAAGATATATAGGTTTAAGAAGGAAGAAATTAAACTATCTTTATTCACAGAAGACATAATTATCTATGTAGAAAACCCCAAGGAATTGGAACCAATAAACAATTATAGCAAGTTTGCAGGGTATAAGGTTAATTTACAGAAATCAATTGCTTTCTATATACTAGAGATGAACAAATGGGATTCAAAATTAGAAAGATACTGGAGCACCTAGTGGCTCAGTTGGTGAAGTGTCCGACTTCTGCTCAAGTCGTGATCTCACAGTTTGTGAGTTTGAGCCCCACATCAGACTCTGTGCTGACAGGTCAGAGCCTGGAGCCTGAAGCCTGCTTCAGATTCTGTGTCTTCCTCTCTCTGCCCCTCCCCCACTCATGTGTTCTCTCTCTCTCTCTCTCTCTCTCTCTCTCTCAAATAAATATTTTAAAAAATTAAAAATAAAATAAAATTAGAAAAATGCCACCATTTCCACTAGCACCAACAAGCTTTAAATATTTATGTACAGATATATCAAAATATGTACAGGATTTATATGAGGAAAACTGCAAAACCCTGGTGAAAGAAATCAAAGAAGATCAAAATAAATGGAGAGGTATTCCATGTTCATGGATAGAAAGACTTGACATTGTTAAGATGTATGTTCTTCCCAACTTTATCTATAGATTCAACACAATCACAAATTCTGGAATAAAAATTCCAGTAAATTATTTTGTGGAGGTCAATAAACTGATTCTAAAGTTTATATGAAAAGGCAAAAATCCAGAATAGCCAACACAATAATAAAGAAGAACAAAGTCAAAGGAATGAAACAACCCAAATTCAAGACTTACTACAAAGCTACAGTAATCAAGACACTTTCATATTGCCAAAAGAATAAACAAAGAGATCAATAGGACAAGATAGCCCAGAAATAAACCTACACATATACAGTCAACTGATTTCTGACAAATGAACAAAGGCAATTCAATAGAGACCAGATAATCTTTTCAATAAATAATACACACACACGTCAAAATTCAGTATGGATCAACCTTTCACAAAAGTAACTCAAAAGGGATCATGAACTTAAATGTAAAATACAGTACTTCTGGAAGATACCATAGGAGAAAAGCCAGGTGAGCTTGAGTTTGGTAATGACTTTTTTTAAAATTTTAATTAAAAAAAATTTTTTTAATGTTTATTTTTCAGAGAGAGAGAGAGAGAGAGGGAGAGAGAGCATGAGCAGGGCAAGGGCAGAGAGAGAGGGAGACACAAAATCTGAGGCAGACTCCAGTCTCTGAGCTGTTGGCACAAGCCTGATGCAGGGCTTGAACCCACTGACTGCGAGATCATGACCTGAGTTGGAGTTGGACATTTAACCGAGTCACCCAGGAACCCCATGACATACATACATGTGTATGTATGTATATATATATATGTAAGCTATCATTACTTTTTAATGTTTATTTATTTTTGAGAGAGAGACAGAGCACACAAGCAGGGGAAGGGCAGAGAGAGAGAGAAGGTGACACAGAATTCAAAGCAGGATCCAGGTTCTGAGCTGTTAGCACAGAGGCTGACACAGGCCTCGAACCCATGAACTGTGAGATCATGACCTGAGCTAGAGTTGGACGCTTAACTGACTGAGCCACGCAGGTGCCCCAGTAATGACTTTTTTGATAGAACACCAAAAACACATGATCCATGGGGGAGTGGGGGAGGGAACATATCAGATTTCATTAAAATTTAAAACTCTCTTGCTCTTTGAAAGACACCATTAGGATAATGAAAAGGCAATACACAGACTTGGAGAAAATCTTTGCCCAACACATATTTTGTGGAACTTGTATCTAAAATATACAAAGAACTCTTCAAGTCAATAAGTAAACAAGCAACCCAATTAAAAATGGACAACAGATCTGAAGAAAAACTTCACCAGAGGATATACGCAGATGACAAATAAGTTTATAAAAACATGCTCCACGTCATGTGTCATTAGGGAACTGTAAGATAACACAACAATGAAATACCACTACACGCCTATTAGAATGGCTAAAATCCAAAACACTAGCAACACTAAATGCTGGTGAGGGTGTGGAACAACAGGAAATCTCATTTATTGCTGCTTTAGAAGACAGTTTGGCAGTTTCTTATACAGCTAAACATAACGACACCATACGGTCCATCAGTTGTGCTCCCTGTTAAGTACACAAATGAGTCGAAAACTTGTGTCTGCATAGAAACCTGCACACAAATGTTTACAGAAGGTTTATTCATAATTTCTAAAACCTAGAATAACCAATATGTCCATCAGTAGGTGAGTGGGTAAACAAATCGTGGTATATCCAGACAATGGAATGTTATTCAACAGTAAAAAGAAATGAGCTGTCCAGCCAAGAGAAGACATGGAGAAACCTTAAATGCATATTGCTAAGTGAAAGAAGTCAGCCTGAAAAGGCTACATACTCTATGATCTCAGCTATATAACATGTTGGAAAAGGCAAGACTAAAATGATCAGTGGTTGCCAAGGGCTCGGGAAAAGGGAGGGAGGGATGAAAAGTGGACCACGGAGAATTTTTAGGGGAGTGAAACTATTCTGTATGATACTCCAGTAGTGGATACCTGACAGTATACATTTGTCCAAAACCTATAGAACTATACAACAGAGAAAATGAACCCTATATATTTTTCAGAAATGAACCCCATATGAACTATGGACCTTACTTAATAAAAATGTATTCGGTCTTTTAAAATGTTGGTAACTAATGTGTTTTTCTAAATTTGATACAAATCCACATTGAACTGGGCCAAACAAATCTGAATCCAGTTACCTCTTTGAGATACGGGAGGCTTTCCCCTCCGGAGTCACCAAAATTATCAAGTGAGTAACAAACAGCAAAGCTGTGTTGAAATGTGGTAGGTGGTCAGGTAGGTGTGCTCATCTTCAAGTGACTTACTGTTATACACCAGGCAGTGCTTATAAATCCATGTCCTAGGAAGATCATAAATTATGACCTATCATCAACCTCGTAGGCCACTCATAAGTGGTCACAACTACGGGTAAGAATGGCCCGCTGTGTTAGTACTCCAAATTAAATGCGTATATGAAGATGTGCCAGCAGTGGGAGATGGAAGAGGAACTCTCTATGGGACCAAGCTGTGAGTCAATCAGAAAAAGGAAGCTAGATATGCCTGGCCAAAACAAATAAACAAACACACAAAACTTTCAAAGTTTTAAAATAGAATGAGGGGCAGCTGTTTTTTAAGTTTATTTATTTTGAGAGAGAGAAAGAGATACAACAAGAGGGAGAGGGAGGGAGGGAGAGAATCCCAAGCAGGCTCTTCACCGCCAGCACAGAGCCCTACACGGGGTTCAATTTCAGCAAACGTGAAATCATGACCTGAGCCGAGATCAAGAGTCAGACGCTTAACCAGCTGAGCCACCTAGATGCCCCAACAGGCAAGTTTTCGAGAAGGAAACCACTCTATCTCCAGGTAAGGTCCAAATCAGTTCACTGCAAATAAACGGAAATCATCTCATTTTCTATGCCCAGTACATGCCTTTTGCATTGATCTGTGTTGGACTGTCCTCTGGTAGATTGAGAGAGACAAAATGGTCGATAACATTTGCAGTTCGGTAAGAGAAGGCAGGTACACAAATAACTAGACTTGATAAAAGTCACAAGAGGATTCTCTGCAAAGAGGAAGATGAGGGAGGAAATAAATGAAAGCCTGCGGAAGAGGGGCATTTTGGAAGGGCCTTGAAGGATTGGTAGAATTTTTATAGAAGGAGATCAGACAAGGTGACAGTCCAGGTCAAAAGAGAATTGTGAGCAATGATCCAGATCAACAAGGACAAATGTTAAGTGATGCAATTTGGCTGGAGTAGGGCATAAACAGAGGGATAATGGAAAGTGTGACTGAAGGGCAAGATTTGAACATTATGTGAAGAATTCTGAATGTCAGGCTAAAGCATGTGCACTTAATTCAGTAGGCATTTATCAAGCATTAAGCACTAGATACAACTCAAAAATTGTCCTTTTCTCTGTCCTTGGGTCTGATGCTGATGGAAAATTTGCTTTCTTCCCATATGTATCTACCTTTCTTCTCTTGTTTTCCCCTCATGCCATCCTTCTCTCCTTTCTTCCTCCATTCCTGATGAATTTCAGATCTTTCTGCCTACTCCTCTCCCCTTAGCAGGGAGCAATGGCTGTGGCCTAATCTAATTCCATTCCCTTTGGCCTTATTTTTAAGGATTTTTTTCTTCTGGGCTGTTTCTAACAGCCTAACCTAATGCAAGTCGCTAAATAAACAGCTCTCTGATGTCTGGCTTTTCTTTTTTCCTTTTTTCTTTCTTTCTTTCTTTCTTTTTTAATCTTTCTCATATCACCAGGTTAACAGCTCCATCAAGAGATGAAAAAGCTTTTGCTATGTGGTTTTGAGATGACACATAGTGTTGGTGGGCCCCAAAGTAGAGGGGTTTCCATAATTTGCTGGAGGGTGATAGTTAAAGCAAATCTAAAAACAAAACACAGCCAACCAGCCTCAGGTGCAGCCCTCACCAAAAGCAAACAACCTGTTAGTAGGCATGTCATTATCCCCACTTTATTCATTCTGCAAGCATTTATTGAGCATCTACTCTGTAGCAATCACTGTGTAGGTTTAAGGGATAGAATTGTAAGATATAGTGTTTGTATGTAGTTCACATCCTGAAGGGGAAAAAAAGAAAACATCACTAGTGTAATAAGTAGTATAGAATTGTGCTTTCCAAATTTAATGTGTGTACATCACCAAGGGATCTTATTAAAAGTACATTTTTATTCAGTAGGTCTAGGGTTGGGCTAGTCTGCATTTCTAACCTGAGGCACTCCAGTGATGCCTATTCTACTGGTCCTGGACAACATTTGAAGGAGAAAAGGTCTAGAAGAGTTTCCAGAGATCTTGGAGCAAAGCCACCAATGGGTTTTCTTTTTAATGTGAACTCTCCCAAATAAAAAGAATTACTTCAGAAAAAAGGAAACCACAAAGAAGGCTTGGGAAGATGGAAACAATGGGAAGCCTCAAAAAAATGATAAAAATCAGTTGGACATTATTGACTGTAAAAATAACGAGTGATTTTTATGACTTTAAAAAAGGTTAAAACTAAAAATCTAAGCAACAATAATAAGATGGAGAGGATAAATGCAAATAAAATAAGTTTCTGACTGAATTGGGAGGATACAGATAATGACAAGTATTTGATTTGTTGGAAAAAAATATACTTAAAAATGAAGTTTAAGAAGAGTTAAAAATGTACTCCTTGTTATAATAACTCAACACTGCCTAAAGGAAGCCTTCATAATCAGATTTCCCACACATATCATTCACAATGTCTAGCATACAATAAAAATTATGATACATAGGAAGAAACTGGAAAATTTCACCCATAGCCAAGAGACAAGGCAAACAAATATCATCAATGAACCAGATGTTGCAATAAGTAGACAGGGATTTAAAGCAGGAATTATAAATATGTTCAAGGGCTTAAAGGATAATATGATCATAATGAATGAACAATGGGGAGTCTCAGCAGAGAAATGGAAACAACAAAAATGAACTGAATGGAAATTAAAGAAATACAAAGTACAATATCTGGTCTTACAAAAATTTGCTGGCTGGATTTACCAGCAAATGAGTTTGCAGAAGAAAAATCAGGAAATTTGAAAACTGATAAACAGTAATTATCCCATCTGAGAAAAAGATATTGTTAAAAAAAATCCCATAATCTCAATAACATATAGAATAATATTAAACAGTTTATCATAAATGTAATTGGGTCCCAGAAGGAAAGGAGAAAGAGAATGCTGAAAAGAAAAAGAGGATTTCTGAAGATATAATGGCCAAAAAAGCCCAAATCAGATGAAAAACATAAATATTAAAATCTAAGAAGCTCAGCAAATACTAAGCAGAATAACAACGAAGGAAACCACACGTATGTCCATTAAGTCAATCTAATGAAAACTGAAGATTGAAAAAAAAATTGTGAAAGCAAGTGTAGAAAAGAAAGCACATTATACACAAGGAAACAATGATACTAATGACGTCAGTCTTCTCAGAAAAAATAATGAAGACAAGAGACAATGGAGCAACTTTTCAAGGTTTGAAAGAACAAAACTGTCAACCAAAAATTTTATGTCTAGCAAAATATTCAAAAATTTAAGTGAATTCAAAAGACATTTAGAGGGGCACCTGGGTGGCTCAGTCGGTTAAGCGTCCGACTTCGGCTCAGGTCATGATCTCGTGGTCCGTGAGTTCGAGCCCCGCATCGGGCTCTGTGCTGACAGTTCAGAGCCTGGAGCCTGTTTCAGATTCTGTGTCTCCCTCTTTCTCTGACCCTCCCCCGTTCATGCTCTGTCTCTCTTTGTCTCATAAATAAATAAATGTTAAAAAAAAAAAAGACATTTAGATTGTTTTTTAATGGGAAAATTGTCAACAGCAGACATGCACTACAAGAAAAAATATTTCCTAAGATTGAAAGAAAATAACACAAGCCGGAAACTCAATTCTACAGGAAGGAATAAAGAACAGCAGAAATAGTACATGGTGCATATAAAAGGCCAGTGTCAGGCTGCCTGGGTGCCTCAGTTGGTTAAGCTCCAGCTCTTGATTTTGGCTCAGGTTATGATCTCATGGTTCATGAGTTCAAGCACTGACAGTGCAGAGCCTGCTTGGAATTAAAGTACTAATTAAAACACTATAATGTGGGGTTTATCATGTAAGTGGATGAAACATAAATGACAACCATAACATAACATAAAGGATGAGGAGGTAAATGAAACTATACTGTTGCAGAACTATTACATTTTACATGAAGTAGTACAATATTAACTCTCAATAGGTTGTAGTAAATTAAAGATGCATATTTATAGTAGAATGATGAAAAAAATAATACAAAGAAGTATAGTTACAAAGCTAAAAAAGGAATTAAAACAGTAAAAAAAAAAAAGTTTTGATTAACCCAAAAGACAAGGAAGGAAAATTGAGGAACAACGAAAAAAAAAAAAATAGATGGACAAAAAACAAATGGTGGGGCACTTGGGACTGGTGGCTCAGTTGGTTAAGCATCTGGCTCCTGGTTTTGGTTCAGGTCATGATTTCATGGTTTGTGGGATCAAGCCCCTCATTCAGCTTTGCCCTGACAGCATGGAGCCTACTTGGGATTCTCTCTTTTCTCTCTCTCTGCCCCTCTTCTCTCTCTCTCTGTCAAAATGAATACACATTTTAAAAAGAATGTTAAAAGATTAAAAAAAACACACACGGCAATTGACACACCTAAATCTAGTCATATTTATAATTATATGCAGAGTTAACAGATTAAACATTCCAACTAAAAGAGATAGAGTGAATTAAAAAAAAATGGAGACCCACTCATATCCTATCTATAAGAGACACACCTTAAATGTAAAGAAAGACTCAGATAGATTGAAAGCAACAAAATGGATAAAGATATACCTTGCAGACAGTAACATAAGAAAAGCAGAGTGGCTAAATTATTATCAGACAAATGGATTTCAAGACAAGGAGTGCTACGAGATAAAAAGGTACACGTCATAATAATAATGTTTCAACTCATAGGGAAGACATAACAATCGTAAATGATTCTCCAAAAGTTAAACACACTTATCTATAGGCAGCAATCCCATTTGTAGGTCATTAACTATGAGAATGAAAACATATGTCCACAAAAAGACTTGTATAATAATGTTTATAGTAATTTTATTCACAATAGTTTAAATTTGGAAACAAATCAAATGTTCATCAACTGGAGAAAAATTTTATACATGGATCCAATGGAATCATACTCAGCAAAAAAATGAAAATAAAAAGCTGATGGTATATGCAACAATACAGATAAATTTTATATTATGCTAAGCAAAGATACCAGAGACCAGGGGCCACATGCTGTGTGAGTTCTTTTACATGGAGTTTTAGAACAGGCAAAACTTGTCTATGCCAGAAATATTCATCATCTTGGTAAACATGCGGGTTACATGGATGCATGCATTTGTTAAAACCCATAAATTGTATGTCAAGGGGGAAAATTGTAAACAAATACAATTATAAAGATGTATCAAGCATGATGTCCTCAAAACAGGAGTTTCTTTGAAAAAATAATAGAAAAGAACTCATGGTGACTTCATAAGGAACAAAATCTACCAAGCACTGCAGACTCTCTGTTTTCCCATTTGGAGTTGGCAACTGATGATTCAGAGGCTTTGAATGGTAGCATCTCAATATACTTCTGTGCATTTCTAGTTGATTTTTGTGTGCAGTGTAGGATCAGGGTTCAATTTCATTCTCTTGTATATGGGTATTCAATTTCCCCAACACCATTTGTTGAAGAAACTACCCTACCCTTAGTGTGCATTCTTGGCACCCTTGTGAAAGGTCAGCTCACCATATACATGTGGATTTATTTCTTGGTTTTTAGTCTGTCCCATTGGTTCATATGTCTGCCTTTATGCCAGTATTATATTGCTCTGATCACTGTAGCTTTATAAAATATTTTGAAATTGGGGAATATGATGTCTCTAGTTTTGTTCTTTCTCAGGATTGATTTGGCTATTGGGAGTCCTTTGTGGTTCCATATGAATTTTAGAACTACTTTTTCTAGTTCTCTAAAAAATGTCATTGGAATTTTGATAGGGATTGCACTGAGTCTGTAAATGGCTTTGGGTAGTATGGACATTTTAACAGTATTAAGTCTTCTAATTCATAAACACAAGATGTCTTTCCATTGTTTATGTCTTACATTTCTTTCAACAATGTTTTCTCATTTTCTGTGTACAAGTCTTTCACCCCCTTAATTAAGTTTACTCCTAAGTTTCTTATTCTTTCTGGTACTATTGGAAATGGCATTGTTTTCTAATTTCCTTCTCAGTTCATTGTTAGTATAAAATTCCAGTAAACATAGCTTGTAAGAAACATACCTAAATAAACTACCTACCTCCACCAAAATTTTTGAAATAAAGAAGTAAAAAAAGACTACCATGCAAATACTAATTGAAAGAAAGCCTATATACCTGCATTAATAGCATACAAAACAGACTTTAAAGAAAAAGTGTTTGATAAGCTTTAGGAGCAAAACTACAAATGAAAGAAAAGTCTACCAATAATAGTAATAGTTAATAACTACTTAAGGGTAAAGTGTCATGATCTGAACTTAAATTCAACTGGTTCATCAAAAAAAGAGTTAATGGAGAAAAATGGCAAAATGTTAAAAACTTGGGACACCTGGGTGGCTTATTCAGTTAAGCGTCTGACTCTTGATTTCAGCTCAGGGCATGATCCCAGGCTGTGAGATCAAGCCCTGTGTCAGGCTCCCTGCCCAGAGTGAAACCTACTTAAGATTCTCTCCCTCCCTCTGTCTCTCTCCCCCCGGTCACTTCTCTTTCTCTCTCTCTTAAAAAAAAAAAAGAAAAGTTAAAAACTTTTAAATCTAAGTAGAAGTATTCATTTTTCTATTCCATTTATTTCATAACTATTTCAGTTTTTCTAATTTAACATTTTTTCAAAATAAAATGAAATCCTGCAAAGTAAAAAGTTAGGAGAAATTTACTTGAACAATTCATGAGCTAAAGAGAAAATTAGAGGGGCACCTCGCTGGCTCAGCTGGAGGAATGTGTGACTCTTGATCTCAGGGTCTGAGTTCGAGCCCCAAGTTGGGGGTAGAGATTACTAAAAATAAATCAAAAACATTAAGAAAAAACTATAAAATATTTAAAGTGAAAAACAAAAGCATTACATATTAAAACCTATGGAAAACAGCTAAGGCAGTATATTAAGGGAAATTCATAGCCTTAAATGAATTTATTAAAACCAGAAACATTTAAAATAAGCCCTTATGCTCAAAAGCTAAAAAAAAGTTGAATAACAGAGTAATTCCAAGAAAATAAGATGAAGCAAGTAATTAAGATGCGAGCAAATGTTGATGGAATAGAAAACAAACAATAGATTCAACCAACCAAGGACTTGTACTTTTTTTTTTAAGGTTTATTTATTTTTGACAGATAGAGACAGAGTATGAGTGGGAGAAGGGCAGAGAGAGAGAGAAACAGAATCCAAAGCAGGCTCCAGGCTCTGAGGTATCAGCACAAGCCCAATGTGGGGCTTGAACTCACAAACCATGAGATCATGACCTGAGATGAAGTTAGAAGCTCAACTTACTGAGCCACCCAGGCAACCCCCCGCCCCAGGACTTGTACTTTGAAAACTTAAGGAATACACTACCTAGAAAGACTGAAACAAAATTTAAAAAGTTCAAATAAACAATATTAACAAAAAAGACATAATAACAGGCATAGTAGATATATTAAAAATCACAAGTATAACAATATGATAAATATTGCCATTAAGTTTAAAAACTTCAACAAAATATGTATTCTTTTCTAGAAAAATATGGATTATTGAAATGAAGAAGCAATTACCAAAATTAACCTAAGAAGAAGTAGCAAATCTGTATAAACCAACCCATTAGGGAAACCAAGTCAATAATTTTAAGTATAAGCATACCCACCTCTCTAAAAGCACCAGATGTGTTACCTGCAAAGTTTTAGGAGACTTTCAAGGAACAGATAATTCATGTATTTAAGTTTTTATTCAGAGAGTAGAAAAATAAGGAAAGTTTCATGTTCATTGTCATATCCATAGATAACATGAGTGCTATAAAGAGCTCTGGCTAAGCCCTAAGGGAAATCAGGGATATTTTCCGATAAAAGACCATACCTGAGCTGAGTCTTAGAGGATATACAGAGGCGCCTGGGTGGCCCAGTGGGTTAAGTGTCTGACTTTGGCTCAGGTCATGAGCTCACGGTTCATGGGTTTGAGCCCCGTGTCGGTCTCTGTGCTGACAGTTCAGATCCTGGAGCCTGCTTCAAATTCTGAGTCTCCCTCTCTCTCATTCTCTCTCTGCTTCTCTCTCTCTCTCTCTCTCTGAAAAATAAACATTAAAAAAAAAAAAACTTAAGAAAAAAAGGCTATATAGAAGTTAGCCAGACAAGAACTAGAGAATTGAAAGCATTCATTCCAGCTAAAATGAACATTTTAGAGAGGAAAGGACAAGAGACAAATCTCAAGAGAGGAGCAGAGTGGTCTTGGATACCGTGCTTAGAAGTTTAAGCCTATATTGTGAGAATGAAGGGGTACGGTGGAGGAATTTTTTTTAAATGGGAGAAGGTAATAGGTTCAGATTTACATCTTAGAATATTCCGACAGCAATGGAAAATGGGTTGGAAGGGAGCAAATCTGAAGCCAGCAGGCCCCATGTAAGTGGAAGCTGGCTCCTTGTGAAGGTCACCTGCCCCATATTCCTTGGTTGATAAGTGCTTGGATGGGGCTTGCTCTTCATAGTTTAGGGGCCTAAACGTCACAGTTTAGACAAAAGCAGCAGACAATGTGCCAAGAAAGGATGAACTTGTCAATAAGTGGTTTTAAGTGTGACTATTTTAAAGCCCAAATCTGATGTCCTTGAAGTCCAACAAGCTCTTCTGAAACCTGAGTGTACCGTAATTCCTGTCAGTTGAGCCATAGGATCTCGTTGTTGGAGGGAAGCCCAGAGGCCCCTCTCCCGCCCAGGACGGGAATCTCTTCCAGAACACACCCAACAGATGGCCTACGGGCCCCCGTGTGAACACTCTTCACCTTCAAAGGGAGCTCCCAGGCCCCCTGTTCCTCTGCTGGTCAGATCTAAATGTAGAAAATTCTCTCTCATGTGGAGCCAAACCTTCCTCCCTGTAAGGTCACCCATCCACCAGCAATGTCTTCTCTCTGAGTCTTCTCTTCTCAAGGAAAGACCATGAACCTTAGAGAGAGTAAGCATTAGGACATGGGATCACAGGGCCATCATAAAGGTTACAGTGTTTAAAATATACCAATGGTCGCACACCAGTGTGAATGTCCTTCATGCCACTGAGCGTAAATAGTTTAGATGATAGGTTTCGTGTTGTATGTGTCTTACCACAATTAAACACTTGAAAAGTAATTTCAAAAAGATGCCAGCGATATGCTGTCCAGTTAAAATAACCTGTCATGGTGCTTTGAACTTTAAACATTGGTGGCTCTTCAAAATGACACTGGATTCTTGTTTTGCCTCTTTCTAACTCATTCTTGCATTCATCTCAGAACATTGTCAGAGTTTACTCCCATGCCTCTGTCTTTCAGCCAGGGTCTCAGTTTATCTTTGGGAACCAGGTTTTTCTCTCTCTGTCTCCCTCTCAATCCTGATGGTTCACTGGATCATATAAAATTGCTTTTAAAAAAAAAATCTAAATTAGTATCATTAGCTCAGTTATTTCAGGGCAAAAAATTGTAATACTTTGAACCCCCAGTAGTCTCACGTTGCTCTAACACAGTTCTAGCAAAGGAAAGATCTTTAAAATGGTTGCATCTCAAAATGCTAAGATCTTAACCTTTACAAGAAGAGTTTCGTTTTTTTGTTTTTGGGGGGTTTTTTTGGATTGGACACCTATATTATTTATTTTTATTTTCAATTCCATTACAGCTAATATACAGTAATATTGGTTTCAGGTGTACAATATAGAGATTCAACAATGCCATACATCACCTCGTGCTCATCACGAGTACACTCCTTAAATGGCATCCATATTTAAACACCAGGAATAGTTTTTGTTGTTGTTGTTTCAAGATTTTTCTTCAATTCTAGTTGGTTAACATATAGTGTAATATTGGTTTCAAGAGGAGAATTTAGTGATTCATCACTTACATACAACACCCAGGGCTCATCATAATAAATGCCCTCCTTGATGCCATCACCTATTTAACCCATTCCCCATCCACCTCCCTTCCAAGAAGCCTCCGTTTATTCTCAATTGTTAAGGGTCTCTTATGGTTTGCCCCCCTCTCTCTTTTTTCCCTTCCCCTATGTTCATATGCTTTGTTTCTTAAATTCCACATAGGAGTGAAGTCATGGTATTTGTATTTTTCTGACTTATTTCTCTTAGTATAATACTCACTAGCTTTATTCACATCATTGCAAATGGCAAGATTTTATTCTCTTTGATTGCTGAGTAATATTCCATTGTATATATACCATATCTCCTTTATCCATTTATCAGTCCATGGACATTTGGACTCTTTCCAACTTTGTTTTCCTCTTTCTTTTTTTTTTTTTTTTTAACTTGTTTTCTTTTTTATTTTTTTAAATTTACATCCAAATTAGTTAGCATATAGTGCAACAATGATTTCAGGAGTAGATTCCTTAGTGCCCCTTACCCATTTAGCCCATTCCCCCCTCCCACATCCCCTCCATTAACCCTCTGTTTGTTCTCCATATTTATGAGTCTCTTATGTTTTGTCCCCCTCCCTGTTTTTATATTATTTTTGCTTCCCTTCCCTTATGTTCATCTGTTTTGTCTCTTAAAGACCTCATATGAGTGAAGTCATATGATATTTGTCTTTCTCTGACTAATTTCACTTAGCATAATACCTCTAGTTCCATCCACATAGTTACAAATGGCAAGATTTCATTCTTTTTGATTGCCAAGTAATACCCCAGTGTGTGTGTGTGTGTGTGTGTGTGTGTGTGTGTGTGTGTGTGTGTATCACATCTTCTTTATCCATTCATCCATTGATGGACATTTGGGCTCTTTCCATACATTGGCTATTTTTGATAGTGCTGCTATAAACATGGGGGTGCATGTGTCCCTTCAAAACAGCATCCCTGTATCCCTTGGATAAATACCTAATAGTGCAATTGCTGGGTCATAGGGTAGTTCTATTTTTAGTTTTTTGAGGAACCTCCTTACTGTTTTCCAGAGTGGCTACACAAGCTTGCATTCCCAAGGAGTTTCATTTTTAAGAGAAGAGTCTCAGAGAACACTCACAACCCAAAGGAATCAGTGATACTAGCGAAGTTTTTAACTGTTTCATCTTGCTAATTCACTAACCAGTTATCTGGGTATGAGACTAGCTTCGATGACGCTGTGTTGAAATTTTTGATTTTCAAGAGATGTTTACTATTACATTTTCTTGCTGGGTGCGCCTGGGTGGCTCAGTCAGTAGAGCGCCCAACTCTTGATCTCAGGGTCATGAGTTTGAGCCCTGAGTTGGGCGTAGAGTTTACTTAAAAAATTTTATTTTAATTTAAAAAGTTTCGGGGCACCCAGGTGGCACTCTGCCTTTCAAAAATAAATAAACATTAAAAACAATAATTTCTTTTTTCTTGCCAAGGAATGAACCTTAGTTTTTCTCCAGGGACGAAATCTGTCATGACCACTGCTCATCAAACAGGCCAATCCCTGTTGTGCTGCTCCTGCCCCAGCAGTCATGACCTTGAGTCTATGGGGTCCTTCTGTGCCCCCACCAACCTCAGCCTCATTAGTTCTATGGCAGCTGTTTTATTTTTATTATTATTTTTTAATGTGTATTTAGTTTTGAGAGAGGGAGAGAAGCAGAGCGTAAGTGGGGGAGGGGCAGAGAGCGAGGAAGACATGGCATCAGAAGCAGGCGCCAGGCTCTGAACTGTCAGCACAGAGCCCCCTGTGGGGCTGGAACCCACACACCGTGAGATGGTGACCTGAGCCAAAGTCAGACGCCCAACCAACTGAGCCACCCAGGCGCCCCTGTGGCAGCTGTTTTAGCCACGGCCTCAGGAATGCATGTTGTTTGTCATTTATAGCTACAGATAATTTGAGTGAGGTGGGATCAACTAGAGGACATCTAACATCTCAATTGACCCCAAGTTGACAGGGCATTTTAAAATGGAAGGCGTTCAATCACGTCGGCACGGCATCAGTCTCTTTGATGTTAAAGTCTGCTGTGAAAAGTACTGATTTTTTAATCTGATATAATAGTTTGACGACTTACTCCTTTTTAGTTTCCCTCCCCCTTTAAAACCTAATGTTTGCACCTCGGAGTGCACCTCAGAATGTGATTTTCCCCTAAAAATTTATATTTCCTTAAGTTGTATAATATTTGTAATAAATCTTGATTCTTTCCAAAACCACATTCTTTTTTTTTTTTTAATATGTATTTATTTTTTGAGAGAGACAGAGCGTGAGCAGGGGAGAGGCAGAGGGAGAGGGAGACACAGAATCTGAAGCAGGCTCCAGGCTCCGAGCTGTCAACTCAGAGCCCGACGCGGGGCTCCAACTCACAAAATGTGAGATCGTGACCTGAGCCAAAGTCGGACACTTAACCTACTGAGCCACCCAGGCACTCCAAAGCCATATTCTTAAAATACATCATACCTAGATCACTTCCCTGTGCGATCTTTGCAAGTGGTGTGTTTTTAAAAAATGGTTTGAAAACAAATTTTGACTTCTGATAATGGCAGAGCAGCTTGTTTGGACAAACCCTCTCATAAATTATAATGATATAACTATTTAAATAATGTTTGGGGCGCCTGGGTGACTCATTCAGTTGAGCATCCAACTTTTGATTTCGGCTCAGATCATGATCTCACAGTTTCTTAGGTTTGAGCCCCATGTTGGTCTCTGGGCTGATAGGGCAGAGCCTGCTTGAGAGTCTGTCTCCCTCTCTCTCTGCCCTTCCCCTGCTAGTACTCTCTCTGTTTCTCTGAAAATAAAAAATAATAAGGAAAATAAGATAATATTCAAAATAAACAAATTGTGGGGCACCTGGGTGGCTCAGTCGGTGATAGCCTCCGACTTTGGCTCAGATCATGATCTTGTGGTCCATGGGTTCAAGCCCCTTGTCAGGTTCTGTGCTGACAGCTCAGAGCCTGGAGCCTGCTTTGGATTCTATGTCTCCCTCTCCGCCCCCCCCCCCCCGTTTCTCCCTCTCAAAAATACATAAACATTAAAAAAATTTAATAAATTGCATACATACAATAGAGTCCTTTGAAAGTAAGCAAAGTGGAGAGAAGTCTGGTCTTAAAAGTAGAAAGTGGACCTTGAGATTTGCATGTTTGCCAGAGCACCCCACGTCTTGACTTGTTGGTGGAGAGTCAGGCTGGCAGAAGAGCCAGAATTGGGGGGTGGGGGTGGGATCTAGAAGGGAATAAACTATAGACGGTATGAGACTCAAAATCTATCTAAAACATTCACTCCATTTCTTGACTGACCAGAAAAAGAAAAGAAAAGAAGGAGAGGAGAGGAGAGGAGAGGAGAGGAGGAAAGAAGGAAGGAAGGAAGGAAGGAAGGAAGGAAGGAAGGAAGGAAGGAAAAGAAGGGAAGGAAGAAGGGAAAAAGAAAAGCAAAAGATTTTTTTAAAAATTGAAGAATGAAAGGAAGAACAGAAAAGCTGGAAGCTGAAAGAACTGAGCAGAGTTCAACTGCTGTTGAATGCAGAAAAAGGGAGTTTGGAATTTGAGTCAAGCCAAGCTAATAAACATTACTTTTCTAAGGAACCTAACAGAATCTAGAGTCTCCACATTGTACCTTTCACTATAACCAGCATACAATTAAAAACCACTAGATATGCAAAGTAATAGAAAAATGTGACCCATAGTCAGGGCAAAAAAAGGAACCCTGAGATTATCTAAATGTTGTTACACTAAGTAGATAGGACTTTACGGCAACCATTATAAATATATTCAAGGACTTAGGGGAATGAATGGCTTACAGGAAGTTAACAGAATGGGGGAAATCACAGCAGAGACATAGGAAGTATAAAAACAGTACCAAAAGAAAATTGTAGAGCTGAAAATTACAATAACTGAAATAAAAATTCATTGGATGCCTTTTTTTTTTTTTTTTTTTTTACCTTGTACCCGATTTTCACTTCTGATTATTTCTCACAGTACATAAAGTTCAAATCAGCTAGCCAAACCATCATCTTTAAATTCTGGCTTTATATAATTGTAAGTACTTACATTTATATTTTGCACTATGTAACTCTGGAGATGGTGGAACTTGTCCCAGTCATATGTAAACTTTGAATTGTCTACTTAGATGTAGAACTCTGGACCATGTGTCCCTAGCACTTCAAAAAATACTTTTTAAATTTTTTGTTACCTTGATAATTTCCTAACCTTCTGACAGTCATCTTCTGCAAATTTTGTGCATTACTCATTCATTTTGCCTAAGCTTAGGATAACAGAAAGGTCATAGTATAAAGAGAGAAATGCATTTGTGGTTGGGATTTGGCCTGTATTTATTTTTAGAGCATTTGAGGCAATGGAAGATTTTTTTTCCTTAAAAAAATTTTTTTAATGTTTATTTATTTTTCAGAGAGACAGAGACAGTGAGCAAGCAGGAAAGGAGCAGAGAGAGAGAGAGAGAGAGAGAGAGAGAGAGAGTGCACATGAGTTGGGGAGGGGCAGAGAGAGAGAGGGAGACACAGAATCTCAAGCAGGCTCCAGGCTCTGAGCTGTCAGCACAGAGCCCGACATGCGGCTCCAACCCATGAGCCTTGAGATCATGACCTGAGCTGAAGTCAGACACCTAACCAACTGAACCACCCAGGTGCCCTTTTTTTTCCTTTTAGATCTAGAGACATCAGGATAACAGGAGGCTCTTTCTTTCCTTTGACCCCCTTTATGCATTTCTGTCACCCCCACCCCCTGCTTCATGGCAACCACCAGTCTGTTCTCTATGTCTGTGAACTTGTTTTTTGTTGTGTTGTGTTTGTTTGTTTGTTTGTTTGTTAGAGTCCACATATAAGAGAGATTACATGGTACTTGTCTTTCTCTGCCTGACTTAGCCCTCAAGGTCCATCCATGTTGCAAATGGCAAATTCCATTCTATTTTATGGCTGAGAAACATTCCATTGTGTATGTATATCACATCTTCTTTATCCATTCATCTATAAGTGGACACTTGGGCTGTGTCCATACCTTGGCTATTGTAAATAATTCTTCAGTGAACATGGGGATACATATATCTTTTTAAGTTAGTATTTTTGTTTTCTTTAGATAAATACCCAAAAGTGAAATTGCTGAATCATAGAATAGTTCTATTAATTTTTTTGAGGAACCCCCACACCGTTTCCCATATTGGCTGTACCAGTTTTTATTCCCACAACAGTACACAGGGTTCCCTTTTCTCCACATCCTCACCAGCACTTATCTCTTGTCTTTTTGATAACAGTAAAAAAAGGTGTAAGATGATATCTCATTGTGGTTTTTATTTCCATTTCCTGTTACTAATTATGTTGAGCATCTTTTCATGTACTCTTGGCTACTTGTATGTCTTCCTTGGAAAGATGTCTATTCAGGTCCTTTGCCTGCTTTTTAATCAGATTTTTTGGTCTTTGGGGCTATTGAATTATATAAGTTCTTTATATATTTTGTTTTGTTTTGTTTTTTTGGTTTGTCTGTGAAAGGGTCTTTTTTTTTTTAAAATACATGAAATTTATTGTCAAATTGGTTTCCATACAACACCCAGTGCTCATCCCAACAGGTACCCTCCTCAGTACCCACCACCTACCCCCCCCTCCCTCCCACCCCCCATCTGCCCTCAGTTTGCTCTCAGTTTTTAAGAGTCGCTTATGCTTTGGCTCTCTCCCACTCTAACCTCTTTTTTTTTTATTCCCCTCCCCCATGGGTTCCTGTTAAGTTTCTCAGGATCCACATAAGAGTGAACACATATGGTATCTGTCTTTCTCTGTATGGCTTATTTCACTTAGCATCACACTCTCCAGTTCCATCCATGTTGCTACAAAGGGCCTTATTTCATTCTTTCTCATTGCCACGTAGCACTCCATTGTGTATATAAACCACAGTTTCTTTATCCATTCATCAGTTGATGGACATTTAGACCTTTCCATAATTTGGCTATTGTTGAGAGTGCTGTTACAAACATTGGGGTACAAGTACCTCTATGCATCACTACTCCTGTATCCTTTGGGTAAATTCCTAGCAGTGCTACTGTTGGGTCATAGGGTAGGTCTATTTTTAATTTTTTGAGGAACCTCCACACTGTTTTCCAGAGTGGCTGCACCAATTTGCATTCCCACCAACAGTGCAAGAGGGTTCCCATTTCTCCACATCCTCTCCAGCATCTATAGTCTCCTGATTTGTTCATTTTCGCCACTCTGACTGGCGTGAGGTGATATCTGAGTGTGATTTTGATTTGTATTTCCCTGATGAGGAGCGACATTGAGCATCTTTTCATGTGCCTGTTGGCCATCTGGATGTCTTCTTTAGAGAAGTGTCTATTCATGTTTTCTGCCCATTTCTTCACTGGATTATTTGTTTTTCGGGTGTGGAGTTTGGTGCGCTCTTTATAGATTTTGGATACTAGCCCTTTGTCCGATATGTCATTTGCAAATATCTTTTCCCATTCTGTTGGTTGCCTTTTAGTTTTGTTGATTGTTTCCTTTGCTGTGCAGAAGCTTTTTATCTTCATGAGGTCCCAATAGTTCATTTTTGCTTTTAATTCCCTTGCCTTTGGGGATGTGTCAAGTAAGAAATTGCTACGACTGAGGTCAGAGAGGTCTTTTCCTGCTTTCTCCTCTAAGGTTTTGATGGTTTCCTGTCTCACATTCAGGTCCTTTATCCATTTTGAGTTTGTTTCTGTGAATGGTGTAAGAAAGTGGTCTAGTTTCATCCTTCTGCATGTTGCTGTCCAGTTCTCCCAGCACCATTTGTTAAAGAGA
The DNA here is from genome assembly GCF_018350215.1 of Panthera leo. NCBI lineage: Eukaryota > Metazoa > Chordata > Mammalia > Carnivora > Felidae > Panthera > Panthera leo. The sequence goes on from NC_056684.1 coordinate 116,083,969, forward strand.
CTGTCATTTTTCCATTGGATGTTCTTTCCTGCTTTGTCAAAGATTAGTTGGCCATACGTTTGTGGGTCTAGTTCTGGGGTTTCTATTCTATTCCATTGGTCTATGTGTCTGTTTTTGTGCCAGTACCATGCTGTCTTGATGATTACAGCTTTGTAGTAGAGGCTAAAGTCTGGGATTGTGATGCCTCCTGCTTTGGTCTTCTTCTTCAAAATTACTTTGGCTATTTGGGGCCTTTTGTGGTTCCATATGAATTTTAAGATTGCTTGTTCTAGCTTCGAGAAGAATGCTGGTACAATTTTGATTGGGATTGCATTGAATGTGTAGATAGCTTTGGGTAGTATTGACATTTTCACAAAATTTATTCTTCCAATCCATGAGCACGGAATATTTTTCCATTTCTTTATATCTTCTTCAATTTCCTTCATAAGCTTTCTATAGTTTTCAGCATACAGATCTTTTACATCTTTGGTTAGATTTATTCCTAGGTATTTTATGCTTCTTGGTGCAATTGTGAATGGGATCAGTTTCTTTATTTGTCTTTCTGTTGCTTCATTATTAGTGTATAAAAATGCAACTTATTTCTGTACATTGATTTTGTATCCTGCAACTTTGGTGAATTCATGTATCAGTTCTAGCAGACTTTTGCTGGAGTCTATTGGATTTTCCATGTATAATATCATGTCATCTGCAAAAGGTGAAAGCTTGACTTCATCTTTGCCAATTTTCATGCCTTTGATTTCCTTTTGTTGTCTGATTGCTGATGCTAGAACTTCCAACACTATGTTAAACAACAGTGGTGAGAGTGGACATCCCTGTGGTGTCCCTGATCTCAGGGAAAAAGCTCTCAGTTTTTCCCCATTGAGGATGATGTTAGCTGTGGGCTTTTCATAAATGGCTTTTATGATGTTTAAGTCCCTTCTATCCCGACTTTCTCCAGGGTTTTTATTAAGAAAGGATGCTGAATTTTGTCAAATGCTTTTTCTGCATCGATTGACAGGGTCATATGGTTCTTTTCTTTTCTTTTATTAATGTGATGTATCACGTTGATTGATTTGCGAATGTTGAACCAGCCCTGCATCCCAGGAATGAATCCCACTTGATCATGGTGAATAATTCTTTTTATATGCTGTTGAATTCGATTTGCTAGTATCTTATTGAGAATTTTTGCATCCATATTCATCAGGGATATTGGCCTGTAGTTCTCTTTTTTGTTCTGGGTCTCTGTCTAGTTTAGGAATCAAAGTAATACTGGCTTAAAAGAATGAGTCTGGAAGTTTTCCTTCCTTTCTGTTTTTTGGAATAGCTTGAGAAGGATAGGTATTATCTATGCTTTAAACGTCTGGTAGAACTCCCCTGGGAAGCCATCTGGTCCTGGGCTCTTATTTGTTGGGAGATTTTTGATAACTGACTCAATTTCTTCGCTGGTTATGGTTCTGTTCAAGCTTTCTATTTCCTCCTGATTGAGTTTTGGAAGTGTGTGGGTGTTTAGGAATTTGTCCATTTCTTCCAGGTTGTCCAGTTTGTTGGCATATAGTTTTTCATAGTATTCCCTGAAGTTGCTTGTATTTCTGAGGGATTGGTTGTAATAATCCATTTTCATTCATGATTTTATCTATTTGGGCCATCTCCCTTTTGTTTTTGAGAAGCCTGGCTAGAGGTTTATCCACTTTGTTTATTTTTTCAAAAAACCAACTCTTGGTTTCATTGATCTGCTCTACAGTTTTTTTAGATTCTATATTGTTTATTTCTGCTCTGATCTTTATTATTTCTCTTCTTCTGCTGGGTTTAGGGTGTCTTTGCTGTTCTGCTTCTATTTCCTTTAGGTATTCTGTTAGATTTTGTATTTGGGATTTTTCTTATTTCTTGAGATAGGCCTGGATTGCAATGTATTTTCCTTTCAGGACTGCCTTCGCTGCATCCCAAAGCATTTGGATTGTTGTATTTTCATTTTCGTTTGTTTGCATATATTTTTAAATTTCTTCTCTAATTGCCTGGTTGACCCACTCATTCTTTAGTAGGGTGTTCTTTAACCTCCATGCTTTCGGAGGTTTTCCAGACTTTTTCCTGTGGTTGATTTCAAGCTTCATAGCATTGTGGTCTGAAAGTATGCATGGTGTGATCTCAATTCTTGTATACTTATGAAGGGCTGTTTTGTGACCCAGAATGTGATCTATCTTGGAGAATGTTCCATGTGCATTCGAGAAGAAAGTATATTCTGTTGCTTTGGGATGCAGAGTTCTAAATATCTGTCAAATCCATCTGATCCAATGTATCATTCAGGGCCCTTGTTTCTTTATTGGCCATGTGTCTAGATGATCTATCCATTTCTGTAAGTGGGGTGTTAAAGTCCCCTGTAATTACCACATTCTTATCAATAAGGTTGCTTATGTTTGTGAGTAATTGTTTTATATATTTGGGGGCTCCTGTATTTGGTGCATAGACATTTATAATTGTTAGCTCTTCCTGATGGATAGACCCTGTAATTATTATATAATGCCCTTCTTCATCTCTTGTTACAGCCTTTAATTTAAAGTCTAGTTTGTCTGATATAAGTATGGCTACTCCAGCTCTTTTTTGACTTCCAGTAGCATGATAAATAGTTCTCCATCCCCTCACTCTCAATCTGAAGTTGTCCTCAGGTCTAAAAGGAGTCTCTTGTAGACAGCAAATAGATGGGTCTTGTTTTTTATCCATTCTGATACCCTATGTCTTTTGGTTGGTGCATTTAGTCCATTTACATTCAGTGTTATTATAGAAAGATATGAGTTTAGAGTCATTGTGATGTCTGTAGGTTTCATGCTTGTAGCGATGTCTCTGGTACTTTGTCTCACGGGATCCCCCTTAGGATCTCTTGTAGGGCTGGTTTAGTGGTGATGAATTCCTTCAGTTTTTGTTTGTTTGGGAAGACCTTTATCTCTCCTTCTATTCTAAATGACAGATTTGCTAGATAAAGGATTCTCGGGCACATATTTTTTCTGTTCATCACATTGAAGATTTCCTGCTGTTCCTTTCTGGCCTGTCAAGATTCAGTAGAGAGATCCATCACGAGTCTTATCGGTCTCCCTTTATATGTTAGAGCACGTTTATCCCTCGCTGCTTTCAGAATTTTCTCTTTATCCTTGTATTTTGCCAGTTTCACTATGATATGTCATGCAGAAGATCGATTCAAGTTACGTCTGAAGGGAGTTCTCTGTGCCTCTTGGATTTCAATTCCTTTTTCCTTCCCCAGATCCGGGAAGTTCTCAGCTATTATTTCTTCAAGTACACCTTCAGCACCTTTCCCTCTCTCTTCCTCCTCTGGAATATCAATCATGCGTAGATTATTTCTCTTTAGTGCATCACTTAGTTCTCTAATTTTCCCCTCACACTCCTGGATTTTTTTATCTCTCTTTTTCTCAGCTTCCTCTTTTTCCATAATTTTATCTTCCAGTTCACCTAGTCTTTCTTCTGCCTCTTCAATCTGAGCTGTGGTTGTCTCCATTTTATTTTGCAGCTCATTTATAGCATTTTTTAGCTCCTCCTGGCTGTTCCTTAGTCCCTTGATCTCTGTACCAATAGATTCTCTGCTGTCCTGTATACTCTTTTCAAGCACAGCGATTAATTTTATGACTATTATTCTAAATTCACTTTCTGTTATATTGTTTAAATCCTTTTTGATCAGTTCGTTAGCTGTCGTTATTTCCTGGAGATTCTTTTGAGGGGAATTCTTCCGTTTCATCATTTTGGATAGTCCCTGGAGTGGTGCGGGACTACGGGGCACTTCCCCTGTGCCGTCTTGAATAACTTGCGTTGGTGGGCAGGGTCGCAGTCAGACCTGGTGTCTGCCCCCAGCCCACCACTGGGGCCACAGTCAGACTGGTGTGTGCCTTCTCTTCCCCTCTCCTAGGGGTGGGATTCACTGTGGGGTGGCATGACCCGTCTGGGCTACTTGCACACTGCCAGGCTTGTGGTGCTGGGGATCTGGCATATTAGCTGGGGTGGATCGGCAAGGTGCACAGGGGCGGGAGGCGCAGGCTCAGCTCGCTTATCCTTCTGTGATCTGCTTCAGGAGAGGCCCCGTGGCACCGGAAGTGAGTCAGACCCGCCGCCGGAGGGATGGATCTGCAGAAGCACAGCCTTGGGTGTTTGCGTGGTGCAAGCAATTCCCTGACAGGAACTGGTTCCCTTTGGGATTTTGGCTGGGGGATGGGTGAGGGAGATGACGCTGGCCAGCGCCTTTGTTCCCTGCCAAGCTGCGCTCTGTTGTCCGGGCGGGGCTCAACAAGTCTCCCTCCCATTGTCCTCCAGCCGTCCAGCTTTCTGAGCAGAGCTGTTAGCTTATAACCTTCCAGATGTTAAGTCCTGCTTGCTGTCTGAACACACTCCATCCGGCCCCCCCCCCCCCCGCTTTTGCAAGCCAGACTCCAGGGCTCTGCTTGGTGAGCAGGCTGCCCCTCCACCCCGTCTCCCTCCTACTAGTCCGTGTAGCGTGCACCGCCTCTCCGCCCTTCCTACCCTCTTCCGTGGGCCTCTTGTCTACGCTTGGCTCTGGAGAATTCATTCTGCTAGTCTTCTGGTGGTTTTCGGGGTTATTTAGGCAGGTGTGGGTGGAATCTAAGTGACCAGCAGGACACGGTGAGCCCAGCGTCCTCCTATGCCGCCATCTTCCCAAAAGGCTCTTTATATATTTTGGATATTAACTCCTTATCGGATATATAGTTCACAAATATTTTCTGTCATTCAACAGGTTGCCTTTTCATTTTTCCGATGGTTTCCTTTGCTGTGCAGAAGATTTTTAGTATGATGTAATCCCACTTATTTGTTGCTTTTGCTTTTTGTGTTAGATTTTAAAAAATCATTGCCAAGACCTATGTCAAGGAGCATATCACCTATATTTTAATCTAAGAATATTATGGTTTCATGTCTTAACATTTGAGTTTTTAATATATTTTCAGTTAGTTTTTGCGTATGGTGGAAGACAGTGGTCCATTTTCATTCTTTTGCATGTGGCTGTCCAGTTTTCCCGTCACGATTTATTGAAAAGACTGTCTATTTTCCAATGTATATTCTTGGCTCCTGTGTTGTAAATTAACTGACCACCTATATGTAGGTTTATTTCTGAGTTCTCTATTCTGTTCCATTGATCTATGTGTCTGTTTTTATGCCAATACCATCCTGTTTTAATTCCTATAGCTTTGTAATATAGTTTGAAATCAGAGAGCATGATGCCTCCAGCTTTGTTCTTTCTCAAGAGTGCTTTGGCTGTTTGGGGCTATTTGTGGTTCCATACAAGTTGTAGGATTATTTGTTATATTTCTTTGAAAAATGCCATTGGAATTTTGATAGGGATTGCATCAGACCTATAGAGTGCTTTGGGTAATATGGACATTTTAATGATATTGATTCTTCTAATCCCCAACCACAGGATAGCTCTCTATTTGTGTCTCCTTTAATGTCTTTCATAAATGTCTTATAGTTTTAATACACAATCTTTCACCTCCTTAGTTAAATTTATCCCAAGGTATTTAATTCCTTTTGAAGCAATCTATTGCTGTATGGAAAGACAATAGATTTTTGGATGCCTTTAACAGCATTTTGGAGTCAGCTGAAAAAACCAGTAAACTCAAAGGTAAATCATTAGAGGTTATTAAATATGCACAATTAAATTAAATATACACAAAAGTTCCAAACATTTGAAAGTTAACCAATACATTTATAAAAGTCCATGACTTATGTCACAAGGGAAATTTGAAAATATTTTGAATAGGATTTTAATGAAAATATAAGATATCAAAGTTCATGTGATGCAGCTAAGGGAGTACTCAGAGGGAATTTTACATGTTTAGGTTCTTGTATTAGAAATGAAGATGGGGCGCCTGGGTGGCTCAGTTGTTTAAACCAATTCTTAACTGATTCTGGCTCAGGTCATGATCTCACGGTTTGTGAGTTCGAGCCCCACATTGGGCTCTGTGTTGACAGCTCAGAGCCTGGAGTCTGCTTCGGATTCTGTGTCTCCCTCTCTCTCTCTGCCCCGCCCCTGCTTGCACTCTGTCTCTCTGACCCTCAAAAATAAATAAACATTAAAAAAAAAAAAAGAAATGAAGAATAACTTTAAGTAAATCATCTATTCATCTCTTGATGAAAGGATACATAGAAAGTAGCAAATCCATACATCAGAATATTATTTGGCAATAAAAAGAAATGAAGTGTGGATGTATGCTACAGCATGAAGGAACCCTGAAGACATTATGATGGGGGGACGAAAGTTCTGGGGGAGGACATTATGCTAAGTGAAAAAAATCAGTCACAAAAGACCATGTTTTGTGTGACTCCATTTATAGCAAATGTCCAGAATAGGTAAATCTGTGGAGACAGAAATTGGATTTGTGGTTGTTTAGAGCTGAGAAGGGGGGTTAGCAAGGGGTGGGGTGACTGATAAAGGGCCTAGGATTTCCTCTGGGGAGTGATGAGAATGTTCTAAAATGTATTTAATGTCGGTTGCACAGTTTTGTGGATATACTCAAAACCATTAATTGTACACTTTGGGTGGCTGAATTCTATAGCATGTGAATTATATCTCAATAAAGCTGTTACCAAAAATAATCTAAATTTACAACCTAAGAAACCAGAAAGAAAGTGAGCAAATTAAACCCGAAGTAAGTAAAAATGGGGGAATATGATAAGAGCAAAAGTCAGTGAACTAGAAAACAGAGGAACCAGAGAGAATGTCAAGCCAAAAGTTGGTTCTTTGAAATGATTAATAAAAGTAAATACCTAGCAAGACTGGTAAAGAAAAAAGATAAAGAATAAATAGGCAACATCAGAAATGAAAGAGAGGAAGGAGTACAAGTCCTACAGACATGGAGGTGGTTGCATGACTACATATATGTAGCAAAAACTCATTAAACTATATGCTTCAATGGGTAAGTTTGATTATAAACAAGTTCCATCTCAACAAAGCTATAAAAGAACCAAATGATATCATCCACCTGATTAATAAAGTAAAACCACATGATTACATCAGTTGATGTCAGTCCTCCAGGCTTCAAGATAGAAGACTCTTAGTTTTTTTTCAGCCCAATCTAAGCATTTTTCCCCATCACCGGTTGTTAAGTCCACGCCCCCCCCCCCCCCATGCATCTTCACGATGTCAAAGTGTACATCTTTCAAAGGCCATATGAGTACGTCTCTTCAGTGTACTCCCATGATTTGCGATGACCATTTCAACCCTGCTACTACCCTTTTTCTTACTCCCTTAAAAAAGGCCCTGGTGAAACTCTGAAGATTTACTTGTGGCTGGCTATTTCTGTCTTTGCAGGCTTCTAAGAACTGGCCAATGACTAATGGCTACTACAGTTCGTTGACCCTGTTACAAGAAAATCTATACCATGAGCACAGGTCAACCCATTCAGTGGTTTCTTTTCCCTCCTGCGGTGATTATGTGCTACAGCAAAATGAAGTTCAGTACCTGGTTGTGTGAGTGGCCACATATCCAAGGACCATCAAAAGCACATAGACTAAGACCCACGGGAACCTCACCTCGGGTCTATGACAGACTACAAGAAAAGCCGGAGATTTTTCTTTAAACATGCATCCAGAAGACACAGTTCCTCCCAAAGAGAGGGAAGCAAAGGTGGAAATCAATTTCCTTACTCCTATGTTATTCACTCGGCTGAAAACCATAAAAAAGGAGGCCTTTTTATGCTTTTTGAAGGTTGTATTAGTGAATCATTCCACTCTGTGGCTTTGTGATGTCTCAAACTTATTCTGAGCAATACTGCTTTTGACCAAATTGTAGCCTTTGCAGCGTTAGGGCTTCTGGGCAGAATCTTGAGGCGAGATAGGGAAGGCTTCCCAAGTTTCTCCATGCAGACCAAAGACCCAGTAGGAATAAATTGTGAGGCAGTGGCATACACAATTTAAGAGGGAAAGACTCGGTGTCAGATAGACATAGATTGTAGTCTCAATTTTGGCAATGATTAAGTGTATGGCCTTGGGCAAGCTGTTTAACCTCTCTGAGACTTAGTTTATGTCTAGGATGGGCGTAATACCACTACCTGCCTCATAGGGTAGCCAGGAGAATTACGTGAAATAACAATTGTAAAAGGCATATAACAGTATCTGACAAAGAATAAAAGAACTCATAATACTATCTATTTCTTCATGTTCACATATATTTTCTGCTGAGGAACCTGGCACTCTGGTACATTGCTGGTGGGAAATACACATCAATATGGCATTTTTGGAAAGCAATTGCTGTTAAATTTTTTATCTTTATTTGGTTTTGTTTATTTATTATGAGAGAGAGAGAGTGAGCAGGGGAGGGGCAGAGAGAGAGGGAGACAGAATCCCAAGCAGGCTCTGCACTGTCAGCACAGAGCCTGATGGGGGGACTCCAACCCACAAACTATGAGATCATGACCTGAGCCAAAATCAAGAGTCGAACACTTAACCGACCGAGCCACCCAGGTGCCCCTACTGTTAAATTTTTTAAATCTCATGGGCTTCCACCTCGTAATTGCACTTCTAGGTGTGTGAATTACAGAACTCTTCATAAGTGCATTTTTAACTCTGAAAAATTTGAGTTTGGTGTACTAATAAACCTTATCAAACATACCTGTAGATAAGCTTTTTCCTACAGAGTGCACTGTGTCATTCTGAACTAAAAGAGTGCTAGCTTTTTTTTTTTTTTTTTTTTTTGAGAAAGAGCGGGGGAGAGAGAGAGAGAGAGTGCGCGAAAGTGCGCACACAAGCAGGGGAGGGGGAGAGGGATAGAGAATTCCAAGCAGGCTCCATGCCCAGGGCTCGATCCCAGGACTGTGAGATCATGACCTGAGTCGAAATCAAGAGTCAGATGCTCAACCAACTGACCACGCAGGAGCCCTAAGAGTGCTAGCTTTAATAAAGAATCATCAATGGGTTTCTCACGTTTCCAAGAAAATCAATCGTAGTTTCCTGCTATGTAAGAAACGCTTAGAATTACACATAGTAGAATTTTTTTTTTAATCTTAGAAATAATAATACAGCTCAACCATCTTCTCTTATAGATGAGAAAATTTTAGGCCCACTGAAGTAAGATAATTCCCCCGGTTACCCAACTGCCCGTGATGGAACCCCAGAACAAACTGGTCCAACTGCCAGTTTGTGTTCTCGAAAGCCAGCTATGTCCTAAGAATTCATTCTTCCTTATTCTCAAGCAGCAGGCATGACGAGTTGTCCACCCAATATCCACTCCCCCTTTTGTCCTTCCTAATAGTTAAAAAACGCTAGCTACCCAGACTCCCTTGCAGCCAGACCTAGCTCTCCAGTACATCAGCCTTGGACTGGCCACTTTTTGTTGCTTCTTGCCAAGCCCTTTCTTGGTTAAGCCACTGCAATCCTGTTTTTACATCCCCTTCACTTCTCAAGGAGAAGAGAGGCTGTGTGTATAAAGTCTGCCATGCTGAAATTCATCTTGCTGTCTTCATTCCTGTCTCGGGGGAGGAAGGCATCACCCTTCTCTCCAAATGTAACCATTCCCGTCTCTTTCTGTCTCCTTCCATCTCCTCCTCCTCCTTCTTTTTTTTTAAGTTGTTTAATTTAGTCAAGTAATCTCTACACTCCATGTGCGGCTCGAACTCACGACCTTGAGATCAAGAGTCACTGCTCTTCTGACTGAGCCAGCCGAGTGCCCCCTTCCATCCCCTTCTTAAGTCTCTTCTCTCTTCTAGTCCCCCCTGCTCGCTCCAAAGATATCTTTAACATTTCCCTTCAGTTTGGACTTCCTTACAAAATACCATTCTTTTGCCTCACTTCATGCCCTAAAAACCCTGGGAGAAGAGATTCCAAAAGCCTGCCCTCCCTGTGGCTAAGAATGATTTGGGAATACCAAAATCTGAGGAACACAGTTCAGCACTCACTCTATCTAGACTCGTAACATTTTACCTTGTTGGCCCACCTTTCCCATCATGAACTCTGACCTCTCCCGGCTTCCTGACCTCACTCTCTCCAGCTCGCTGACCCTGTCTGCTGCTCAGCTTCCTTCTCTGATCCCTCTCTATCAACCTTGCCTTCGGAAGCCAGGGTCCCTCCGGTTACCTCCCAGACTCTCTGGGAAGCCTCTCTCACTGATCTGGTCTCAATTATTGGTATTTGCTAACTGTCTCCAAAATGACTTCCATATCCCCTAGTTGTTTAGTTTCTTGTTTCCTGATCTCCAATATTTTTAGTCATCTAGATACTCTCCAGCTTCTCCTGGATCTCCAGTCTCAGGATGTCCAAAGCCAAAGCCCCAGTCTCCCCTTCCCACACCAAACCTGCTTCTGCAACCCTGCCCCTTTCGGTAAAGTGCATCGTCATAAGGCCAGGAATCCGCACCGGAAGGCTTGAAGGTGCAACCTGTTCTATACCAACACCCGTGTTCCTAAACATCGGCGTGCGGTACAGAACCGACCGATGGAAACCACGGGGAAAATGGGTACAACGCTTCACTTCATCAGTGGCTAAAAAAAAAAAAAAAAAAAAGGAACCTACTAGAAATGGTAGCATGGTCTTACCGATGTCAGACGGTTGAAAAGTACATGAATACCACAGTGAACATGGCACTTGCAAAGACCCATAGTTTGCTTATGGAAGTGGCATTGGAAGGCTGCCTTTTGTAAGTTACCGTGAGGCACAGAATGGAAGCACCAGGTGTGGGTAAGTGTGGCTCATAACACACATGGGGAACTGAGGCAGCTGGTAGATGTTTGAGGGTGTGTGTGTGTGTGTGTGTGCGTGCGCGCACGCGGGGATATGTTTTGTATATCCCTAAACTGGATGTGGTTTTCTGCCTTCACCTGGTATTTCTTGACAGGCAAGTATGTGCAAAGCTGATCCTGAAATTTGTATCATGCCCAGATGGTTCCCTAATCTATCAGGAGGATTGAAACAAGTTTGAGTTTTCAAAGCAAAGATTATGGTCGAGCCGACCGTATCTTGGAAAACGCTCTCTGGTCACCCACACGAGCCCTTGGTCATGAATTCCCGTGAATTGTGCTCCTCTCCACATCTGTTTCTTCTTCTCCATCCCTGCCGCTCCTGCTTCAATCCAGATGCGGTTCCCCCCTCCTGTGAGGTTGTAACAGCCACCCCACGCCCTTTGAACTGCGCGGCCTCATCCCACCTGTCATCAGGAGCAGCCGGCAGCCAGTCAATGAGGCCTCCTGGCATTTGATGGGGCTGTGGTCCCTGACTCCTGAGCCACGTGTGCCCTGGCAGATGTGGGCTGATTCAAGCCTTCTTGTAGGGCGTTGTGGGGACTTGAGCACATAGTAGATATTCCACAAGTGCTTGTTTTTCTTCCCCTTTCCTATTTCTTAACTCAAAAGCATGATTTAAAAATACGCATAGTGCTTCCATACTTTGCGTGGGATCAAGCCAGATCTCTTGAGAAGGGTTTACAAGACCCTCCCCATCTGGATCTGGCGTGACTTGAAGCCTCATGTTCTTTATCTCCAGCTCAGGTCCCAAGTCACCTCTTGTTTGAAAGCCACCCACTGTTTCCTCCCCTCCCTCACTCAGAAACGTACTTTGTCCCTCCCTCGGAACTCCCATCATGCAATGTACAAACACCTCTGACACAGCATCTCCCCAGTCCTGTGGAGTGCACTCTGCCACTTACGAAACACCCAGGACCCTCACCCCCTTTACTAACAGAACTCAGTTTTATTCACTAAGTTCGTCTTATCCAACCCTCTCCCATGAGACTCAGGGACGGTGACCCCATTCTCAGCACTGAGGGAGATCCTGACTAGTCTGTACCATTGAGGGTATTTCATTCCCTTTGCGAGCGATGAAGTTTGAAATGGGCACGTGACCTGATTCTGGAAACTAAGATGGGAAGGTACACCTTCTGGGAAATTTGTGACAGAAATTTCCTCTATTCTGAGAAGGAAATACAGGAAGACATGCTTTTCTTTCTCCCTTTGGATGTTGTGGTGTTTGATGTGATGGCTGGAATTGCTGCAGCCATATTACCTCTAGCCTGGTTTGGACGCCGATATACACAAAACAAGTCGAATCCAAGAGAATTATAGAGAAGAGGAGCTGGAACTGTATATAAAGCACATGCCACCTGCCCGACCTCTGGACTATTTGATATTTGAGACAATAAATGTGTCTGTTGTTCAAGCTGCTCTCACTTGGGCTTTCCGTCTTGATGAAAACTGACCTTAGAGTTATTTATGAGTCTCTCTTCAGTGACAGTGAGAAACACAAAGGGTTTCTTCAATTTATATCCCCAGCACTAGGAAGCACATACCACCTATCAGAGGCTCAGCAAATATTTGTTGGATGGATGGATGGATCTCTCAGCATCCTGCCTGTCGTGCTTTCTAATATCTGCCTTCTTCTCAAATATCTTACTAATCATGGAATCTGTATATTAGATAAAAGATTGGGAGGAGGCAAGGTGTTTGGGCAGGAAGTCCAGAAAGTCATAAAACAAAAGAGCAGCCATGACTGGTCCTAGGAGTGCCTCAGGGCATCAGGGCGAAGCACCTGAGCTGGTCCTGGGGCCTGTGTTGCAGGGGTGGAGCGGGCATGTCTGTGACAGCTACCGAACCCTCCTGAACCTTCAGCCTCTCTTTCACCAGAGTTGACAAAGCCCGAGGGTCTAGTACTCCAAGCACAGACGTATATCTCACACAGGTGATGGGGAGGGAAGACTTCCCTAAATTAATAATATCCGGATATCTCTGATGAACCAGCCAGATATAAGGAGAGAATATGATCATGGAATGTTACCTCTATGGCATCCTCTCTGAGCCTGCATCATTTCACTTAGCCCTCTCCACCTACCTGATGAGTTGGGCACTATGACTTCTTCCGCTTAACAGGAAAGGAAACTAGTCTAGAGTTTAGGTGACCTGCCCACAGCCAGTAGGTGGTGGACCAAACTCCAGAACCCAGAGAGATGGATGCAAAGTTGCCCTCTGACTGTCTTCCTCAAATATCAGTTGGGTAGCTAGCCACTAATATGTTTGACCCTTCCCACACCTTGCCCCTTCCTCTACCTCCTTTATTTCAAGGACACAGATCTTATTATCCGCTGAGAAGGTGGTGGCCCAGAGAGGTTTAGAAACCATACCGGAGTCACCCAGCTAGTAAGTGACACAGATAGCTCAGTTCACTCAGTAATCATGGGGCCAAATTTTCCTCGCGGTTAGCGGTGTGCTCTATACTGGCTCCCTGGAAGGAAAGCCGTGATGTGTGATGTTTTCCCTCATTGTACAAATTGTCCCCCACAGTTGATTTCAGGCTACCAACTGCTGAACACCTGGCTTGCCGGTGTAAGTTGACTCCAGCACACTCTACCTGCAGAGTACCACTGGCTCTCCTCAAGAGGCAAAACCAGAGTTGGCCAAAGCCCTGGAATTGCAAATCACGTGGCAGCTGCCCCCGGCTCCCCTCTCGGGAATGGCACTTTCACCTCTCTGGGTACCCAAGGGCAAGTCGTGGAGCACTGCTGGCCGGTCCTCCTCCGTCCACTTCCGAACAATGACCAAGTCTGCTCTCTTCCACCTCCTAAATATCCCTCAAACCCATCTATTCCATCCCCTCTGCCCCTGCCAGGTCCGAGCCTTTTGGATCTCTTCTCCAGACCGCTACATGATGTCCCAACGGGCTCCCCTTCATCCAGCCTTGCCCTGCTGAGTACGTGTACCCTTCATACTGTGCCCAGAGTCATTCCGTGAAAGTGAAAATCCGATCCTTCATTGGCTTTAAGATTATGACCAGTCCTCGCCACTCTCTCTGGACCCAACTCTGCAGGATGGCCTCTCCCTTCTCCAGTCTTAACCCGCTGGGCCTGGCTTTCGGTGGCCCAGCCTTATTGGTCTTGTTTCAGTTCCCCCATTGAGTATGGCTGTTTCATACCTCGGGTCTTTATACGTGTAGTCCCCTTTCCTGGAAAGGTCTTCCTCTCCCTTCTTCATCTCCTGTACTCCTACTCATCCTTTAAGTCTCACCTGAAAATCGCTTCTTTCAGGAAGCCACCCCTTGGATCCTCAGACTAGATCAGACCTTTCCATTACAGATTTCCAAAACATCCTGCACTTCTCTTTCCAGTTACCCACTACCTGTCTTCCCCAACTTCTCACTGCTTATGGTGAGAAATGCCAGATTTTAGAGATAGTATTCTGCATGCGGTCGCCGAAGGAGTCCTGCTAAAAGGCAAGTCAGTTCTTACCACTCCTCCGTTCAAAACTTTGAACAGCTTGGCAACTCTCACAGAGTAAACTTCAAAGTCTGTACCAAGGCCTACTAAGCCCTACAAAATCTGTTATCTTCTGTTACTCTCCCCACTCTCTTACTCTGCTCTAGCCACACTGGCTTTCTTGCTCTTCTTTGACTATTGTCCTGCCTCAGGACCTTTGCACGTGCCGTTTCTTCTGTTAGGAAGACCACAAGACTCACTCCCTCAATTTCTTCAGATCTCTGCTTATATGTTACCTCACCAGAGAAGCTTTCATTAGCCACCTTATCTAACCGTGTTGTGTTTTTCTCCAACACTACCAAGCAGTTTGCTAATTTCTATCAGGTACTGACTGGGTGTCCTACAAATTTAATTAAATTTTCACACTATCTACCCGGAGACAGTGTCAGATCCCACGGGTTAAGGGCTCTCAGTCCCAGAAGACTGCCCCTACTTCAGATGCCAATTCCAAGTCCCGACTGTCACATGTGCTTCGGACCAACTGGCTATAAATTGCAGGTTCCCACAGGTCCCTCCTCGGGTTTGATTGATTTGCTAGAGTGGTTTTAATCTACAGACCCTCAATTCCCCTTCCTAGAGGTCAGTTGGTGGAATTAAAAATTCCAACCTTCTAATCACTTGGTCCTTCTGGTGACCAGCCTGAGGTGATCTAGAGACCCACTGTAAGTCACCTCATTGCACAAAGTGACTCCTTATGAATAACAAAAGACACTCTTATCACTCAAGAAATTCCAAGGTTTTAGGAGCTTTGTGCCAGGAATCAGAGACAAAGTATATTTCTTATTATACCACACCAACCAAACGCCCATCTCAGCGGTATCTCTCCCCTTGACCTGCTTTGTTTTTCTTCATAGCCCTTATCACCTCATGACAGATAATCTGTACTTATTGGTTCATTTGTTTATCTGTTGTCTCTTCCTCTCTACCAGATGAGCTCCAGGAGAGCAAAGACTTTGTTTTGATCACTGTTGTGCCCCTGCCAGTGAGAACAGCACCTGGCTTAATAGTACTTTTTTTTTTTTTTTTTTTGTAATGATTTATTCAATTACTGGATCCTGGAAAGATTCATGGAAGAATCTCAGAAAATCTCTGGTACAATGCTGCTTATTTTTAGAAACATTGCTCTCGGGTGATCCATTGACTTGTACTTTCTGGTAATATCCTTCCAGCATTGGTCCTCTGCTTTTTCACTAATCCACCTTTCTTTTTGTGGAGAAAATAGTCCCCTGGGCCACAGTCCCAGCACTTAAAATGTGCAGTAGAAGCAGCTGTTGAGAAGAGGAAAAGGCAGGGTTTGAGGGGACTATAAAATCTGCCTGTGCTTTGCCACACTCTGAGAAAATGTAAATGTATTTTAATACCAAAGGTCAGAGACACAGTTTATTTTATCCTCTTTCCCTTAGAAGAAATTACTTTTAGCTTAAAGAACATGTCCAGATAATTTCCATCGGTAAACAAAAGAAATTTGAAAGTGAATGGATTAACAGACTCATCTTTGCTCGGTACAAACCAATAAAAAGAGTCTCCTTTGTTCCTTCTTGTCTTAAGTAGAGGATGATTCCAGAGGTTAAGGGCGGCTCGTGGGGATTCCTGACACTTCCAAGTGATAGATCAGGCTTGGTGGGGGGCAGGGGGTCACATCCATTAGATGAGATTCCCATGAGAAATGTCATCTCATTGTTAGGGTAGAATTGAACCCTCTTCCTGACACAGAGGCTCACTGGATGTCTTGTGGCATCAGGTGCTGTATTCTGTCCTCGTTTCCGCCCTGACTCCCGATTCCCTGCTTTGGCTGGGGTTCTTTTCTTTTTTTTCCTTTTAACGTTTATTTATTTACTCTGAGAGCGTGCATGAGTGTGGACACATGAGTGTGCAAGCGAGGAAGGGGCAGAGGGAGAGAGAGAATCCCAAGCAGGTTCCGCGCTATCAGCGCAGAGCCCGATGATGTAGGGCTTGAACTCACCACCCATGAGATCATGACCTGAGCCAAAATCAGGAGTCAGACGCTTAACCAACGGAGCCACCCAGGCACCCCTGGCTGGAATTCGTTAACTTCCTTGGGGCTCTGCTTCCTTGTCTGTAAAATGAAGCCTGGACCCTGTACAGCATGATGGTCAAGTGCTCAGTCTCCGGAGTTAGAAGGCTGGGGTCTAACTCTGGCTCTGTCATGTCCCAAATTTCCGGTGTGGGACAACCTACGTAATCCCTCTTTGCCTCAGCTCTCTCACTTGTAAAATGAGGGAATGATAGTACCCACCACTTAAGGTTGTTATGAGGGTAAGTGATGGCTTAAACCTCTCTGGCACACTGTAAAGATTCAGTGTTAGCGTAAGGAAACATTGTTTTCTCCTCTACTACTCACACCAAGCACATCTGTGACCAGACGTATGGGTGATTTTTCCACACCAACCGATCTTCTGACACCAGCTGGGTGTCCTACAATTTAACTTAATTCTGACACTGTCTGCCTGGAGAAGGCATCAGATCCCACAGGTTAAGGGACTCAGTCCCACAGGACTGCCCCCCCCCCACACTCTCTGTCCCCCACCCCAGAGAATGCCAACTGCAAGTCTAGATTGTCACATGTGCTTCCGGCTGATCAGCTATAAATCAGATATTCCCGTGAACCCCTCCTCAGGTTTGATTAATTTGCTAGGGTAGCGCACAAAACTCAGGGAAAACAGTTTATTTACTAGTTTACCAGTTTGTTATGAAGGATATAACTCAAGAACACCCAGACAAAAGAGATGCATAGGGGAAGGTATTTTGAGCAGGGGGGGGGGGGGGGGGGGAGGAGCTTCCACCCCCCCCCCCGCCCAGGTCTGCCACCCTCCCAGCACATCAGCCCAGAAGCCCTCTGAACCCCACCCTTTTGGGGTTTTATGGAGGCTCCATTAAGTAAGCATGATTGATTAAATTATTAGCCACTGGTGATTAAACCTCCATCCCCTCCCCCCTCCCCCCAAGTGTGACAGGGAGGCTGAAAATTCCACCCCTCTAATCAGGTTTGGTTCCCCTGGCAACCAGCCCCCATCCTTAGGGGCCTTCCAAAAGTAACCTCATTAACATCAACTCAGATGAGATTGAAAGGGGTTTGCAATGATAATGAAAGACACCTTTATTACTCTTATCACTTAGGAAATTCTAGGCGCTCCATGCCAGGAATGGGATGAAGACCAAATATGTTTCTTATTACAAATCACAATATTATAGTTGGCTAATATTACCCTTTTAGGAATGTAGGATGCTTTTGACGCACGTAAGAGGAAACGGAACTAGAAGTGATCGAAACAAGTTTTTGGGATCACAAGGCTACTATTGCAAGATCAGTTTTTGAACATACACTCCAATACACGCATTTATTTTAAAATTCTATTCTTATACTGCTGTACCAGTGTTTATATAAATTATAAAAAATTTAGAGAAATTGAGAGGTTGAGATAAAAAACAATTTTCAGTAGAAGTTCTAATACCTTCTTTCCACAAAACAAAATGGATCAATGAATCGTGTTGTGGACACTCCATTTAGGAGATCAAGGGCGTAAACCAGTGGTCTCACCCAGAGTGGACTTTACTTTCACAGGGGACGTTTGTCAAACCGGAAGGGGGCTTCTACTGGCATCCAGTGGATAGATGCCAAGGATCCTGCTAACCATCCTATAGTGCATGGGACAGCCCCTCACGACAAAGAATTAGCCTGCCAAAAATGTCAATAGTGCCAATCTGAGAAGCCCTGGCCAAACAATCAGGAAAGCTAGTGTCTCACAAGGCAAAAAAATCCTGAGACAAGGTGGTTCTGAAGTTGATTCATTCTGAGACTCAGTGGCCCCGTTCTTTCTTTTTTCCTCTCTACCATTCTCATGCATCGATGTCCTTGGCTTGTCCCTTGAGGTCCCAAGATGCTGCAGCAGCTTCAAGCATCACACGGCCTGCTCACCACACTGTCTAAAGGCAGGAAGGGAGAGCTTCTTCCTGTGTGACTCTCAGATGAGAAAAGAAACTATCCAGAACCTTCTAGTTACCTCAACGTCCATCGCTAAACCAATCAGACTGGGAATTAGACCGTCCATGACTCACCACCTGGAACTTGGGCCCCTGCTCTTTTAAAGCACATGAACTTCCCAGAAGAGTGAATAAGATCAGAGCTCTGGGAGAAGAAAGGGAAGAGACTGATTTCTGGGCAACCGAGAGAATCAGCCACAGATCCCTTCCCACTTTCTCTGGGAGATATGTTCACCAAGAGAACAGAACACACATTTGGGGATGGCTATTCTAGGCTTTGAAGCCGGACAGCCACCGATCAAATTCCAGCTATGCTACTGATGACTGTGTGGCTTTTGACAAATTACTTGGTATCTCTGTGCCTCAGTTCCTTTATATATTAACTGGGGATAATAATAGACCCTAATTCCTAGCTTTGTTAAAAGTTAATAGAGTTGATACATGTAAATTCTTAGAACAGTGGGTGGCCCATAAAAGGTGCCCAGTGAATGGTATCAGAGTTCTGTCTAGGTGTTGGGTAAGACTAGGGGTAAGGCTCCCAGAGTATACTTGGGACAGACAATATCAGGACAGGCGGGGTCTGTGACCTAGAAGCCATTTGGGTGGCTCTTGTCACCAACTCACGTGTCCCTGAGCAAGTTTCTTATCCAGAGTCTTTACTGTCTCTACTTACAACATGACGGATGACGATTGCCACACACCTGCTCAGAGACTTGTCAGTGTGGGGACAAGGCAGTGAAGGGGGAAGGGCCGTCTCTGGCAGGTGCACCGACTGACAAAGAAGCTCGGCGATGGCGTGCGTGCTAACCCTTTGCCCTGCACTGACTATTTGCTTAGTCCTGGCTGAGGGACAAAGGCAGTGTTGCCACACAATGATGTCAGGGGCTGAGAAAACATGTCAGAGATGAATGATTCAGAGGCTTCAGCTAGGATAAGTGCACTTTGCAGAGACAAGAGAGAAAAAAAATAGCAAACTCCACATGTTATGTCATATGGCACCGATACCTGTTGTCTAAGCATCTGAAGAATTTGCCTGCAGAAATAGCAACAAAACCCGTGGCCTTCCTCCTTGGACAAGGTCTGGAAAAATGTGAATGAAAAAAAAAAAAAAGGAGAGAGGGAAAAAAAGCTTACAGATTCCAAAGGAAAATGCCATATGTCTCATGAATAAAGCAAAAGTTCTGGCTGTTACGAAGTGCAAGGGGCTGGTTACAGAGCAGAGAGGGGAGCTCAGAGTTTGTCAGGGTGCTAGCTGTGGCTTCAGAGGGTGTCAAGAGCTAGAACCAAGGGAACTGAGTGACATTGGGCTGCGTCCCCAAAAGACCACACTTCTACGGGAGGAGGGAAATGAGCGATCTGGCCTGGGTTGGTCCCCGCTGCTGGTGGTTAAAACCCCTACTCTGGGCATATGGTATGGCCCTACTGCCCTACTATGGGCAGAGACTGTAAAGACAAAGGTCGACACCATCTTGCCATGTACTTGGGGTAGAAACCTAGATGTTCAACCTCTGGTGAGCACAGAAGGTTTATAAACCTGTAAGTGAATGGGAGGAAAAGGACACAGAACAAAGGTCCAGTGACGGAGGAGAGGAGGGGAAGGACAAAGACTGAGTCTGAAGGAGATCGTGATCCACATGTGGACACCTTGTTCTAGTCACCGAGGTGGGAGACCTTAGTCACCCCATGAGGAAAGCCAAGTGCACAAACAGGAAATAATCCCACGACAGCTGTAAGGCAAAAGCCAACCAGTACAGTACGATGAAAAGCCCAGGAGAGGGATTGCATGGAATTAAGGAACGTTCTGGGGTCGTTAATGAAGGCTGCTGGAAGACGTAAGTTCTGCACCAGGCTGAGTTTATGAGGGGATGAGAAAAGTAGACCGAGTTAAGCAGAGACATGGAAGGTCAAAGGCACCATTTCAATGGGGGCCGAGTTTCACAACAAGAGACAGTGGACACACAACGGGGGTGTGAATGTCAACGTCTTGATTCATAGCTCTGTCACCTTAGAGTTCTCTAAAATGGGATTTCCTCACCTATAAAATGAGGATTATGATATCTCCTTCCTGGGTTTTTGTGAAGAACAAGACAGTGTAAGTCAGAGAGCGCTCAGCATGTACTTAATACAACCTAGCTCCCTTTCTCTTTCCAGTCTTGGATATAATCCACACTGCTCAGGCTTCAGTCAATGTAAAGTCATGTCCTTTCACAACTGACAGAGGTCATTTCTTGCCCCGGAGTTATCCTATGTTCTCAGGTTCTAAACACGAAGGGATTCAACAGGGAGGCAAAATATTTAAACGATGGAAGTGTGACAAAACAGTCACACTGTATTCACCTATATCCCCTGGGCTTCTTAAGAATGGGAGCACGTATAATATCCCCAGTGCTCACCCAGAGTCTGGCACACAGGTGAACCTTGACACATTTTTTTTTTTTTCTAAATGAATGAAGGTGGGAAAACATGGGGAGACAACCAAAGAATTAGATGTGATTATACAGAGAGCGCTATGAGAAACTTGGTATAAGAACAAAAAACCAAAGCATGCAAACAAGGGAGAGAAGAAAGGCTTCATAACCCAAAGAGGATTAGAAAGAGCAGCACAAGCACTTGGTTCGATAACAAAAGAAAAGAGCAAGAATGGAAATGAGAGACTGAGAGAGTCATTCCCCACTTGTAAAAGCCGTAAGGATTCTAAAAACCAGGACAGCTGGGTCCGGTGCAACACGCTAAGACAATTCAAGGACTTTGTCAGTAATGGGAACGAGAACAAGGAAGGCACGGTTCCTTTGCTTAGGGCAAGATGATAACAGATGACAGAAAACAGAGCTATTGGGTCCTGCAGGCCATCTGCCTCCCCTGCAGAGAGGAAGCTCCTCATCCTGAAAGAGGTGCTACAGGAGGTGACGAACAGCAGTGGAAGCTGGGGTCAAGAGCTCATGCATCTCAGGTGGGCTGGAGTCTCAGCTAGAGCAAGTTACATCACAGAGGTCAGAAATAACTTGTTGCAGATAAAGTTGCTGTCCTATTCTTGGTGATCTTTGACAGAGCATAAAGAAGTGGAATGTTCTTAAACTCAAGGGGAGCAAAGGATCAAAAGGTGAGATCTCAAAATAGCTGAGACCGGTTGTTTCCAAACCTTGGCTCTCAGATCCCTCCTGATGCCCTTTTAAAAAATGCAGCCAGAATCTATGGAACTCAAATATAGAAAGCCGGTCAAGGTGGAGATACTCCGGGTGTCATAGGGATGGACGGCTAGGAATACCCCATTTTGCGTCCCTGGTCTACCCCTGGAAAGGGGACATGTCTTGAGGCACTCTGTTGAACCCTTCCTCTCTAGACCAGTAAAGTTGACATTTGCTGAATAAATCATTCATTAGCTCCTACAAAGGGAAGCAGTGAACCCCGGAGAGCAGCAAGGAAGGGTTCCCCAGGAGAGAGCCAGGGCAGATCAACCTCATTTTCTTTTCCATAGGCTATTCGTGGAATGCTATAGCAAAGGTCATCTGGATTTGAGCAACATTTATGACAATGTCTCTCATGATAACAGCAGAAACAAAATGAAATTTCTACAGTGGGGCCATTAGGTAGATGCAACACTAAGACCAACCTCAAAGGTTGTTGGTTAAATGGTTAAGTCAAGTCCTGGGGAGCTTCCAGTAGCCTGCCAAAGAGCTCTCTTCCGTCCGTTCCTTCTTAGGCATTTTAATCAATAATTCTAACAATAATTTCCTCTGATTAGATGTTTAATATATATGAGGCACAGTGCTAAGCACTTTATATTCCATCCTAAAGGTAGGTACCATTTTTATCACCACTTCTTAGGCTGGCTCGAAATGGACAATGAACTTGTTCAACATCGCATAACTAGTAAGTGGGAAGCCCGCATCGACAGTTATGCCTAAGGGACTCCAGAAACTGCAATTAGCCAGATGAGGACATTGGTGACACGCTTTGGACATTCAGGGATAGCCGATGAACCAGATGATAAAATTCTTATCCAAAAAGATGGACAGTTCAAAATAATACACCAAATTTAAAATAATGAATGTAAACAGAATGAATAACTGAAGGTCTAAAAACAAAAACAAAAACAAAAAAACAAGCAGAGGCACCTGGGTGGCTCATTTGGTTGAGGATCTGACTTTTGATTTCGACTCGGGTCATGATCTCATGGTCCATGAGATCAAGCCCCACGTCAGGCTCCTCACTGACAGTGCAGAGCCTGTTTGGGATTCTCTCTCCCTCTCTCTCTGCCTCTCCCCTGCTCACACACTCTCTCTCTCTCTCTCAAAATAAATAAATAAACTTAAAATTAAATAAATAAATAAATAAAACAAGCAAAAAACAATTGCAAAAAAAAAACTACATAAATACAAGATGGGAGAGATATGGCTTAATAGCAGCACATATGAAAACATCTTAGAGTTCTTAATTAAAGGCAAATTCATCACCAGTAAATGTGAACTATAACCGCTAAAAATGTTACCATGAACTTGAGCCATATTAATAGACCAGAATGTCCAAAACAAAGGAAGGGCCAGGCCTGCTCTGGGGCCTGCAGTGCTCATTGTCTGGCTGCTGTGTTCTGGGCTGGGAATCACATTTTAAGATGGATGGTGATAAAGACAAATGCAATCAAGATTGCAAAAGGTGTGGAAGGGATCTGGGACTACTTCTCTCAGAAAGGAGAGGGCAGTGGGAATGGCGGAGCTATTTTCAAACCTATTTGGGCCACTTCTCAGGTTGCTGCTTGTGACAGGAGTGTGCTTCGCTCTCCCAGAGAGAACCAGCTGGTGAGACGATGAGACGTTAGTCTGTGTTGTCATTCATGCCTTCTTGTCTGTCTGTCTGTTATCTCCCTCTGCCTCCCTCTTGTAAGGATACATGTGAATGCCTTTAGGGCTTCCTCTGATAATGTAGGATAATCCTATCTCAAGATTTTCAGTTCCATCACACCTGCAAAGACTCTGTTCCTACGTAAGGTAATATTCACAGGGTCCAGGGATGAGGGTGTGGTTAGCTTTGGGGGGCCATCTTTCAGTCCGCTATCCTTGGCATAATCCTAGAGCCTGAATCTGAGACATTCCCTTCCAGCTTCTGCAGCCTTATGACTGTCACAGAGGTAGACAATACCTGACACACCAGTTCTGAAGTGTCCTTATGGAGATCATCCTAGAGGCCCAAGCCTGAAGCCTGCTCCCCAGGCTCTTTGATAATTGTACTTGTTCCGGTCTCCCTGTCTGCTTGTACTACAAGAGGGGTTCCGTTATGTGCAGCTGAGTCCTAAGGAGACACACAATATAGCCACATGTTGATGTGGATGGTTTATATTCATCTGTCTATACTGTTATCTGTGTACCTGCATAACTGAGCTACAAATTTACTATATTCATGTATATAAAGAAAAGACCCCACCTTTAAAAAAAGTTTTTTTTAATGTTTATTCATTTATTTTGAGAGAGAGAGAGAGAGAATGCACACACGAGTCAGGGAGGGACAGAGGGAGAAGGAGAGAGAGAATTCCAAGCAGGCCGTGAACTGTCAGTGCAGAGCCCGATGTGAGGCTCAACCTCATGAGCCATGTGATCATGACCTGAGCTGAAATCAAGAGTCAGATGCTTAACCAACTGAGCCGCCCAGGCGCCCCAACACCACCTTTTTAAAAATAAATGCTGTGCTACTGGTTATAAACTCCTTCAGCTGCATGGTAATGATCGCTGTGGTGGTTGCAATACAAGGAGATTTAAAATTTACTCCAATCTGGTAAACTTGAGTCAGTGGTTTAAGGAGCTCATTGAGGTCAATTCTGTATCTCAAATTTCCTCTCCTTCTCGCTCCTCTCCAAGGTGGACTCTGCCTTTACGGAGGAAGGTGGATTATAGGAGCTCATGGTGGCATCAGCAGGGAAGGGAAGAGAGAGTCCTCAAATCCATGCTCAACCCTCCCATCACCATTGATCTCTGATTTGAACTGGCTATCGTAACTCTTTCCTGGACCAGTGGCTTCTGAGACACAAGCCGTTGGCATTTATGGTCCTGGCCTTTTGCCTCTGGTGTTAATGTCCCACACAATCAGGCTTCTGCCTGTGTACCGACCCCATCAGCCCCTCTATATTCCTGTCCTCAGACATGTAGGAACTTTTGGGCCACTTATAGACCACACAAAGCCATGGGGGGTGAAGGACACTGCCTCAGGTTTAATGACCTACAGGGGACACACCAATGTTTCTGCCCTAGAGCTGTGTGCCCTGTTGGAGGTGGAGTACAGGGCTGCTCTAGAGACAGACAACCTCCCCGTAGGATGGGATGGAAAAGCCCTCAGGTTCTTAGATCCTTGGATTAGCCATCTGGATGTTCTAAGGCTTGCTGTGTACATACAAGTTTGGTTCTGAGGCAGGCTGAAAACCGGAACCTTGTGTCTGACCTTCTGGATCCCCGTCTGACCCTGCTTTTCCTATAGTTCTGGGAGCTAGAATTGGGCAGGCTTTGGGGTTTCCATGTCATCTGCAGCACATCTGTCTTCTGATGTGTTCTTTCTAGAATAGCCAAACTCATGGCACGGTCATCACATGAGGGAGAGAGGTCCCCTGTATGCCAGCTTCCCTGTAAGCTCTATGATCTAGCACTGATACAAAGAGGGAGATAACAGAGCTTAAGGATCTTTTTCTTTCTTGGTAATGGCTAGCTTCCATGAATATTTTCTTGTTTGAAATCAAGAGGTCAAGGAAGTCAGTTGTGATTAATGCCCCCTGTTGCAGGCAGTACCTGTTTGTTTTTGTTTTTGTTTTTTTTCAGAACAATATGCCTTATAACTCAACAACTCAGCCCTCTTGATGGAAGGCTTCTGGGGAACCAATTCAGAAGGAAATTAGAATAGATCCATTTAATATTTAAAAACATTATCTGTTAACTTATGTATTAAGGGATGTCTGGAATCATAGCAACCAAATTTTAATCATGGTTACTTTTGGATTCAGGCACGTTGGATGAGGTGATTACTTTTTTTCTTTACAGTTCCCATTATTGCTTAGATTTAAAAAAATAAGCAGTAGTCTAATAAAAATGTCCTTAACAATTTAGTTAGTCCTTCCTCTCTGCAGCTACCCCCCATTTTTTTCTATATCAAGAATTAACATTATAGAGACTCTACAGAATTCAACATTCGCTCATTTATTAATTTAATTGGCATCTGTTGTGCTGCAGGTCATATGTTAGGTATTAAGGATACAGAAATGAACAAATGTCATATTTGCCTTTTAGGCAAACACAATTTAGTAGAGAATGCAAAGCACACAACTCTAGCACATTCTAATAATTATGATAGCATGATTTTCTGATCTTATGTGTCATGAAAAATTGACTCAATTTTGCAACTCATCTTTATCAAACACCCACACATGAGTCAGGCCACAGGCTAGGTGCTGGGGACAGAAGCACATAATTTCTTCTTCTTCTTTTTTTTCTTAATGTTTATTTTTGAGGGGGGGAGGGGCAGAGAGAGAGGGAAACACAGAATCCGAAGCAGTCTCCAGGTTCTGAGCTGTCAGCACAGAGCCTGACATGGGGCTTGAACTCAAGAACCACGAGATCATGACCTGAGCCGAAGTCAGATGCTCAACTGACAGAGTCACCCAGGCGCCCCAGAAACACATCATTTCAAACAGAGAGTTTCTCCCCAGGAGACTTTCGGGGCTTTTTGAGCCAGCAAGACAAGTTTCCCCAGAGAGTCTGCAGGACAGAGTTCACAGGCAGGAACTCTTCCCACTTACCCTCTAGCCGCTTGGTCCACCTGTGGGAAGCAAGAGCTGTTCTAGAAGTCAGAAGTGACAAGATCTGTGTCACAGATCAAAGAAAACACAGGGGCAGGATGGATACCTGCTAAAGTTTGGTTGGGTCTCCCCTGCCACCAGGGAGGAAGTGACTAAGGCAGGGAGTCAGAATTCCTCACCGTTCCGCATAGGAGGACTTTCTTCAAACTTGGTCTCCACATCGAGCTGACTCACTGGCTTCCTCCTCCTACAGTGTCAGAGCTGCCTCTGTCCCAACTGCTGTGCTGAGCTAATAGAGAGATTGCTTGTTTCAAGGTAGATTATTGAAAACGTGTTTCAGTTTTCATTTCTATTTCCAGGTATGTCACTGACTTGCTGAGTCATATTTGGCAAGCTCAGGATCTCTTTTTTCCCCCTGTTTTTCCATCTGGATAAGATGGTTTACAAAGAGCTCTAAGGCATTTTGTTTCCAAAAAGGTATAAGCACATAAAAATAATCGTGTTGTTTACAGAAGGTTTTTATCTGTGCATAGCTCAATTAAAACACTATCTTTTTGCAATAAAAATATTTTTGTCTATTTTGTTCTTCGCTAGAATGAAAGCTCTTTATTTTTTTCCAAATGTTTATTTATTTTCGAGAGAGAGAGAGCACAAGTCGGGAAGGGACAAAGAGAGAGGGGGACAGAGCATCCAAAGCAGGCTCTGAGCCATCAGCTTCAGTGCTGAGAGCAGCGAGCCCAATGTGGGGCTCGAACTGAGAGATCATGACCTGAGTCAAAGTCAACCAACTGAGCTCAACCAACTGAGCCATCCAGGCGCCCCTGGGATGAAAGCTCTTTGAAAGCAGGGACCATTTGTTTACATATTTCTATTCCCAGCACTCAGCATAATACAGTATAATGAATCCAAGTAGTCTGCCTGGTCCTTGAACTCAATGGGAAATCCACGCATGTTGACAAGCAGCCAGGAAGTCTCGTGAAGTTTTGTGGTATAATTTGGGCACTTTTTGAGGTACAAGGTCAAAGCTTTCAGCTGATTTTCAATAGTGTGAGCCCCTCCCCCCCAAAAAAAACCTAAAACCAGATGCACGTGGGTGACTAAGTCAGTTCAGCCTCCAACTTCAGCTCAGGTCATGATCTCACGGTTCATGAGTTCAAGCCCTGCGTCGGGCTCTGTGCTGACAGCTTGGAGCCTGGAGCCTGCTTCAGATCTGTGTCTCTCTCTGTCTGCCCCTCCCCTGCTTATGCTCTGTCTCTCTCTCTCAAAAAGAAATGAACATTTAAAAAAAAACAAAAACAAAATCAAACACATAAAAACCATAAAGGAGTTTCTTAGTATCTACTTCTCAGCTGAATGTGCATCCACTGCTATTCTATGTCAACTTAAATGACTAATTCTGGCCATTCCTCAGAAGTATGAGAGTTCTAGAGGAACTTACACAATTTCACAATATCTATTTCCTTTAAAGGGAGAAAATAGAAAGAAACGGGAAGGTCGACCACCATGACCAGCTTGCTGACATTGAAGTGACAAGAGATAGGAAGATGGTCACTTAATATTATGCTCTTGCCTTGGCCACATGGCAATATGCCCAGGGAACCTATTTTAATTTAATAACAATCAATATACTCAATAAATATTTGATGGTGATAAGTAGGCGGCAAGATGAAATAAAAATACAGTACTGTAAAGATATCACCATGAAAGTTTTGCTAAAACTTAATTTTGTCATAAATATTTTAAGAATATTTTTGGACTTGGGTTATAAATATGACTTCTAAATGTATATTCTTCTAAAGTTTTTAAAGGTAATCAAATGTATTGAAGAGAACAACTGAAAGTATAGTCAGTATTTCTAATTTTAGCTTTATAAAAGTCTGCCTCTCCCCAGTAGACCCAAAGTGCCTTGAGATTGGATCCATGTTTTGTTTTGTTCTAACTCTGAACATTTCATACGGAGCACAGGGCCTTACTTTCACTGGTGCTTCAGAAATATTACTGGTAGGGGCACCTCGGTGGCTCCGTCGGTTAAACATCCGACTCTTGATCTCGGCTCAGGTCATGATCTCACAGTTTGTGAGTTCGAGCCCCACATTGGGCTCTGCGCTGACTTGGAATTCTCTATCTCTGCCCCTCCCTTGCTCTCTCTCTCTCAAACTAAATAAATACACTTAAAACTTAAAAAAAAAAAGAAATATTATTGATAAGGATGAATGAAAAGCATATAGTTACAAATAAATTATCCAATATCTGTAGTAGGGTACTTGACAGTCTAGGGTATTGAGTCTAGAATGAGTATATGTGACAGATGTACCACACCTACTTTCTGGTTTTGGAAGATGAGGAAATCATTCAATTAGACTGTGAAAATTAGAAGTCTACTATTTGTTTAATTTCGCAGAATTTTAATTTTTAACCTTATTGTTGTAGAATAAAACATTTAAAAACCCACAGAGAGGCACCTGGGTGGCTCAGTTGGTTAAGCGTCTGACTCTTGGTTTCAGCTCAGGTCATGATCTCACAGTTTGTGGGTTCGAGCCCCTCATCAGGCTCTGCGCTGGCAGTGTGGAGCCTGCTTGGGATTGTCTCTCTCCCTCTCTCTCTGTCCCTCCCCTGCTCACTCTCTCTCTCAAAATAAATAAATGAATGTAGGGGCGCCTGGGTGGCTCAGTCGGTTAAGTGGCTGGCTTCGGCTCAGGTCACAATCTCGCGGTCCGTGAGTTTGAGCCCCGTGTCGGGCTCTGTGCTGACTGCTCAGAGCCTGGAGCCTGTTTCAGATTCTGTGTCTCCCTCTCTCTCTGACCCTCCCCCGTTCATGCTCTGTCTCTCTCTCTGTCTCAAAAATAAATAAACGTTAAAAAAAAAAAAATTAAATTAATAAATAAATAAATAAATAAATGTAAAAAAGAACCCACATAAAACAAATGTATAGCTTAATGAATTATAAGGCTCACATTCTTTTTTTTTTAATGTTTATTTATTTTTTACAGAGAGAGATAGAGCATGAGCAGGGGAGGGGCAGAGAGAGGGGGAGACACAGAACCCGAAGCAGGCTCCAGGCTCTGAGCTGTCAGCACAGAGCCTGACGCAGGGCTCGAACTCACAAACAGCGGAGATCATGACCTAAGCCGGAGTCGGACGCTCAACCGACTGAGCCACGCAGGCACCCCAGGGCTCACATTCTTACAACCAACAGCAAAGACATCAATTTGGCCAGTCACCTGTCCCAAGCATAGGCCTCTCCCTTCTTTCTCATCCTTCCCATCCCAAGTGACCACTATTCTGACTTTTATGGCAGTGGTCATAAAAGTCCAGAGGTTTCGTCCCTATAGGGAGCTTGATAGTAATGCAAATTCTATCAAGGGGGGAGGGGCGGGGGGGGCGGGGGGGGCAGCGGGGGGTGATAAAATATGAAAAGTGGATGCTGCAGCTTTACCCCACGTTATACACAACAGACTCTGAATAACAATACCAATACTCTCACCACCTATATGATCACTGAAAAGAGGTCCAGGGTTCTTGTACATGCTCTCTCCATAACCCCCTTTGTAAAAACAAAACAAAACAAAAAATGCTTCTATATTTATAATTCAGAATCTAGTCATAGCATACGGTATTCTCCCCCCTTTTAACGCTCATTTAAGATGTTTATATTTTTACCAATCCTTCTGCGGGGCTAAATTTACATCCTTTCCCTTGGTGTCTCCTTTGTTCTCACCATAATCAGTAAGGCTTAACTTGGACTGCAGTGTATCCTTTTGTATTTGAGAAAGGATCTAAAATTCTAACTGAGCACAGCCTGGTTACTTACACTGTTCTAAGTAGAATGTAATAGGTCTAGGACATTTGGTCACACATGTGACTTCAAAGCCCAGACTGGATGAGCCCGAGCTGATCTGATGGCTCAGTAGGTGGATACATGACCTGCACCCAACTTCCCAGGCCCAAAGAAGGGGTGTAAAATCTATGTGAATTTTTTTTTTTTTTGATCTAAAACAGAAGTTCTTGAGGAGATGTGGCGGTCAGCAGGCTCCTCCCATGACCCTCAGACACGAAGAGTGTGGAGGCCAGGGGCGACGTGGGTGGCTCAGCCCTTCTGCTGTTAGAGGTAGTACATCGTTGGAAAGTTTGAGAAGCATCGATCTGTATACAACTCAGGGATTAGGGCGAATTTTTCAGCTTTTTAACACATCGTTTAAATAACAATATGTGAAGCTGATGCAGCAGAGCGATTATTCTGGGGGCACAGGTTTTAGTGTGGGCTTTGTGTCTTCCCTCCTCTTTCCTATTCATGGCCCCTGAGTTTTCACAGTTTAAAATGGCTCTGTAAATCAGTTAAGTACACAGAGGCAAATCCAGGCAAACTCACATTCGTGAGAAGATTCCCAAGAAGAGGGCTCCCTGTGAGAAAGTGCCATTGAACTCTTTGATAGTTCATCCTCGGATGAATAATGTGCAAAAGTTACAAAGGATCTCTTTGGCCTTTGGTGTGAGAACTACTGATTAATGTTTTTGTCCCTTTTCCTTGATCTTTACCCAAAATGGAATGATGCTGGCCTTCCAGACGCTGCAAAGTTCTGGCTGGCTGGTTCAGCATGCTCACCAGGCTGCCGTGGAGTCCACTGTGTGGAGTCTCACTGGGCAAGGAAAACGTCCCCTGGCATGGGGGCAGCGACTAACCACCTAGGCAGGGAAATTCATGTCCGGTGCAACCATGTCTATTCCAGCTCTAAGTCAGTCCTCTTACCCCTTAGAGATCGGAAGAGAAGGATAAAAAAGCAAATGGGCTTCTGGCGTTGGCTCCCGATTTCTCCTGTGGGCTAAATTCTTCCCACTCAAACCAAACACCTCCCACCTGCCAAGAAAAAAAAAAAATCTGGCTTTTTTTTTTTCTTTTTTAATCAGACTGGTAAAACAGAACATAGAGTGACTGTTTTCATTACAAGAAAAGTTTTCATTTCTCAAGAAGAGCATTTGCCAATAGATTCCTTTGAATAACTAAGTCCCTAGGCATGTTTGAAAGGAGCTATGGCTGGGGTGCCTGGGTAGCTCGGTCGGTTAAGTGTCTTCATTTTGGCTCAGGTCATGATCTCATGGTTTGTGAGATTGAGCCCCATGTCAGGCTCTGCCCTGACAGCATGGAACCTGCTTGGGAGTCTCTCTCTCCCTCTCTCTCTGTCCCTCTCCCATTTGTGCATGTGAGCATATGCACATGTTCTCTCTCTCTCTCTCTCTCTCTCTCAAAATATTTTTTTTAAACATTAAAAAAAAATCTTTAAAAATAAAAAAATAAAAGGAGATATGATTGATGATGGCAAGACACACAGGGAGTTTTTTGGTAACATAGCCCATACTTGTCACTGGGGTGGCCTTGACAGATAAGGACTGTGGAGACCCGTGTGAACCAAAATTGCATTCAAATAGCATTTCTAGAATCACAGTGGAGGGGAAGTGTCTTTGAACGTTCAAGGTCTGACTCAAACGTTCTGAAGCCGGGATGTGTCCTTGTCCTTGTCCCGTCAACCGGCACCTAGTGACTTCAAGGAGGCTTGCAGCTGTACTGCTCTGCGAGTGTAGAATATAAGGCCTGGCGGCTGCCTGGATTTAAGTCCCAGCTGCGCCCCCTTGCTAGTTCTGTGATCTTGGGAAAGTTATTCAATCTCTTCGAGGCTTTGTTTTCTCATCTGGAAAATGGTTGATGTGAGGATTAAATGTGATAATATATTAAGTGTGGTAATACACGTAAAACCCGATCTGCCTGCTACACACTAAGTTATTAACTACTATTAATAGCTCTTAGATGAGCAGGATGCCATTCTTCAGGCCCAGCAAAGAGGTGGACAGATGTCCTGTTCTGTTCTCATTACATGATCCGTGAACCAAGAGACGTCTCAATATGTAGCTTCTGCTGGTATCTAATTAGCACGGAGAGAACAATTCTATCTGACACTACACTCCAAACTGCTGTCTTCAGCTCCTATCTCCTTAAAGTTCAAATGATCAATATTAAACACCTCATCCAGCGCATCAATTTCTCCAGGGCACAAAAGGCGGTTAACTCCTTCAAGTGACTCCGTGGAGATGTTTGTTAATTAAAATCAGAAAATCTTCAACTGCTATATCAAGACTTTTGTATAATTAAAACAATTGGAGATAATTTTTTTTTAATTTCTTGGTTAAGATTATTCCTGCTTTAACCTTTGGAAATGGTTCTCAAAGAGTCATCCCCGGATCACTAGTATTAACAAAACTGGGAAACTTGTCAGAAATGCAAATTTTCGGGCCCTACCCCTGATGTATTAAAACACAGCCATCTATGGTTTAACAAGCTCTCAGGTGACACTGATCGATAGCATGAACGGCATGTAGAGCCATGCTTCCCACTGTACTCTCGCCTGCCCCCACCCCTGACAGAGATCGTTAACAAAGCTAAGCATCTTTCCCATTGAGTCTGGATGAAATCTCAGCACCCTTTTAAAGACGGTGCCCACAGTCACTACAAGTCAATCAGAGTTGGCATGGCTGGTTAGGAGACGGTACTCTGAGGTCTCAGTTGAGCATTCATTTAATTCCTTGAATTTCCCTGAAGGAAAATCATGGCTCTCCCTTAATAGGTCAGGAGACCTCAGGACAGTAAGAAAATAAGTTGGATTTCTAAACTTTCACCGTCAAATATCATCCCTGACATATGCATGACCAAAAACAACAGCATATGGAATTTCCCCCAATTAGCAACATTGCCACAATATCTGTAGTCCAAACTCTTGCCTTGATGTAGTTACCTTGAGCTCGGCCTTGATGTAGTTACCATTCAAATCCTATCGAACCATGTTAAGTGGTTCCTACTATTTGATATAATAGGAACATCACATTCTATCTACTTATTTCAAGTTATTCTATTATGCTAATGTTTTGTAAAAAGCTAGATCACAAAACATTTGTATACCAGGACCTGATTAACATTAATCCTTTTGGGCTGTACCCTCCTGCCATAAAACCCCCAAACAACAACAGCAACAACAACAACAACAAAACCTATCTTTTGAAAAAAACCTTTGAGATGACTTTCAATGGGACATATTAAGGAAAAAATAGAAAATGAAAAGTTTTGCAGATTTACAGGGAAGGAAAAAATAGAAAATGAAAAGTTTTGCAGATTTACAGGGATGCACATTTACCAGGACTCTAGGAGAATGTGGTTAATATGGTTAAGCATTATTCTTAGCTTTGAGCTATAGAGAAATATAGAAGGTTAAATCATTCTCATTACCTGGATAAAGCAAAGTATTTTCACTTTTCAGATGAAACACTTTCCTGGAATGTAGATATTGGGATTCATATGTGATGTTACGGTATTTGTTACCCTGCTGCTAGAACTCTTCTAACTTTCTCCTTGTATTTCTTTTATCTGAAAACTTAGTCATCAATATTCAGTGTAGATTGGCCAGACAGCACAAGATCAACCCTTATTCAGGCTTATCCTGTTTTATCACTGTCTGATTGTTGTTGTGGTCCATTATTCAATGTACAACACTCAAAAATTTCCTTTTCCAAAGTGGAACTTTATTTATCTTTGACCATATTGCCTAATAAATTAAAGTTAACTTGCTACAAATCTTCATTGAATGAGGTTACTTTCTTAATAGCATTTCTGACAGATGGCTATTGCTGTTAGTGACAGCAGTTGACATCCTGGGAATTTAAATAGTCAAAGCAATTCAATGTGAATTTATTTAGTAATCTATTATGTGTCATAAACGGTGTGGGTTGGGCTTCAAGGCATGCTGGGAGTTCCCAGCTGGGAAGAGGATTTGAGCTAAAGTCAGCAAAGACCAAAATCCAATCCAGGTCCAAGTCCAAGATCAACAAGTCTTATCTGGAAATGTAGAATGGGACACGACGCAGAGCCTCATGAGCAACAAATAGTACTTGTTCTCAAGGGTCAAGTCTGAGTCCAAAATCAGGGACATTTGTTCAGATTCCAGGAAGTTTTAACTGCTTGCAGGTTTAGAGAAAGAGATTGGCAGGAATTAGCTGCGACCATGTCTTCTATTCATACGAAGTTCTAGTAGGAAACTGGAGTGGATTCCAGTAGTGTAAGGAGGGAGGCTGTGGCTGCATGTATATATTGCTGCCCAAAGACTAATTTCATTTCTGAACAAGTTAGACATTGAAAATAGAGCTGCAGATGACTTTCACACTCCACCAAGGCAGACACTGTTATATGCCTGTCTGGTATCCAAGGTCTTTTTCTTCCTTTTTGCTTGTTCTGAGCAGCAATGTTCCCAGACCCAAACAGTGGATTATGGAAGGTCTAAGCTAGTCTTAACAGTCATGGTCCCCAGCTTCCTAGACTCCCATGTAGCCCAAGTGCCATATGACCCAGTGATAGCCAATGAGACAGAAGGAGAGTTTGCTGAGGATGCTTTTGGCAAAGCTTTTTTTTTTTTCTTTTAAAAGGAACAGAACTGGGGCACTTGGTGGCTCAGTTGGTTAAGTGTCCAATTCTTGATCTCAGTTCTGGTCTTGATCTCAAGGTCGTGAGTTGAAGCCCCACATGGGGCCCCAACTGGGTGTGGAGACTTCTTAAAAAAAAAAAAACAAAACAAACAAGAACAAAACTAAACTAAAAGGAACAGAACTGGCATAATCCTTCCCCTCTTCTCGCTTGCCTGAAACTTGTAACCAAGAAGAAAAAGCCAAGAGAATCATGGCAATGCCAGCCCTGTCATCACTGAGCCACTAAACTAACACCAGCAGCCACTTTGTCCAGATGACTGTGATGTAAGAATTAAAGCACGTTTGTTTAAGCCATTGATAGATATTCTATTATTAACAATGGAAATCATTCCTAACTGATACCCCACTCACTATGGAGATGGAAATCCTAGCCACTATCACATTCAGAAACTGGAGCTGAGCATGTATGAGGCAGAAGATAGGAACTAAAATGGCACACTGAACTTGGGGCTAAGGGCCATGGGAAGGAGAATGGCAGTAATCCTGCTTTAAGAACGCTGTAATTCTGTTTGGGAGATGGGACTTGTGACATGGTCTGATCAGATCCCATCTGAGATATTTGCTCTAGTTCAGAAGATCATACTTCAAGATGGATGTTTTCTAAGATCACCCTTAGGATAGTGAAGACATTGCAAAACACGTCATGGAAGAAATGGTTGAAGTAAGAGAACTGTAGCAACCAGGATGTTGGTATACGGAAGGAATTCCCCCCTTAGGTGATCCATTCTATGTACTTGACTCTTAATGTACTAGGTAGAAGTTCAGTGGTCTCTAGACTCAGTCATAGCTGGTCCCAGTCTGGGTTCCAGCCCCTATTAGATATATGCTCTTGACAAAGCTGTTAAAACTCACTGCTTCTCTAATTAAGACATGGTGACTATAGTAATAACACTGTATTATATAATACAGTGCTAATACAGTGATATTTGCTAATAGAGTAGAACTTAAATGCTCTCTCACAAAAACAACAATCTCACTACCTCTCAATTTCCTCATCCCTCAAATGGGGACCATAATAGTTACCTACCTCATAGATATGTGTGAAGAATAAATGAAGTAATCCACATAATGCACTTATTCAATGCCTGGAGCACAGTAAATATTCAATAAATACTTTTTGTATTATTTTGAGAAGTAGTTACGTGCATGGACTCTGGAGTCAGAATACCTTCAAATCCTGAATTTATCATTTTCTGGCCATATAACCTTGAGTACACCTCAATTTCCTCATATGTAAAGTGAGGATAATGACAGCACCATCCTCTAGGGATGATTGTAAGAATTAAATCAAATAGTGCAAGTTATGCTCTGGGCACAGTTAAGTGACCAATAAATGTTGGCTATTATTATTATTAGCTAGACCTTGAGCAATATAAAAATGTATAGGATCTACTTGTTCTCAAAATGCTTATTATTTTAGTTTCTAAAAATGAATGAGAGAGAGTTAAATAATGGCATATGTGTAAGAGGAGATCTAGGAGGGAAATCATCAGCTGTGGATGGAAAGGTTTGAGAGAACGTCTGGAAGAAGTTGGATGTAAGGTGGGTCTCATGTGATAGGTAGGGTGGGGACACTGGGGAAGTGTCATGTGATAGGGTGGGGACACTGGGGAGCAAGCACAAGGGATTACCATTATTGTACACTTTTCAGGAGACGACTTTGTACATGGTATTCATTCTTCCTTCTCCTTGCCTCATCCTCCTAGAGTAAACTGAGGATTTCAATAATGTGATTTAGAAAAACACAACATGTAAAATAGTTTGCCCCTTATTTCATACTTGCTCATCCAAGCAAATCCAGTGATATTTAGAAATCATTGTGCAATACACAGTTCAGATCTTGTTTAAACCAAGAAATATAGAAGAATGAGAAGTCAAAGAGTACAGGGACTGGTCGGAAGAACCACTAGGCATTTGATCCCACGTATAAATCATGTTTAACAGTGATGGCAACAGCGATATATGTAGAATGGAGATGCTCTTTTTTTTTTTCTTTTTCCTGTGAAATGTGGATTATGCTTTTGGAAAAGAACCTATCAAGAGTTGTTTGAAGCAAACATAAGAATTTCTGTGTCTAGAATGAGGAACACTGGCTTCAAAGACTTTAGTAGAGGACTCCAGGCTCTTCCTAAATTGGGCGTGCCTATGTTGCTACCCTTATTTCTCAGCCTTCTTAGATAGCGGTGCTGATAGTTCAGTCTCCTCCAGGTCTCTCCAGTGTGTCCTTCTCCCATACGGGGCTCGTTAGCAGCCAATGCCTGCCATAGAGTAGGTGCTCAAAGCTACTGGCTGGAACCACATTCGTTTCTCACACGTGCTGCTTTGCCAGCCTAGAGCCACCTTCTTTGACGTCTCTGCCTCTGTTTACCTAAAGCTCACACACCCTATATGAGGTCTTTTCCCACCACGTGAATCTCTTTTCTCTAAACAACAGCATCTGTCAGCTGCATCCCTGTTGGGAACAACATGTGCCTCCCACATATTGGGCTGTTCAGGCCACTTCTTCGGTCCCAACCACATTCTCATGTTTTCCTTTCCCCTTTCCAGAACTACCCAGTTGCTCCGGGTGAGAGAGTGACGTGGACGAAGCCCAGAGAACATGGCAGTCAGGGAACGGTTTGTAGGTCAGTGATTTCGCTGGCGTGTCCATCAGGAAGCATCCCTAAAAAGCAGACTCGAAATCACTTTCCCCAAATCTTTGCCATGTTTCTGCTTCACAGACACAGTGTTGTTACAGTGTGAGCATAGTCTCCCAAACTCTTGCTGGAAATCTCAAACCTTAACCAGTTGTGACATATCAGTCTATTAAGCTAAGTGGCTTCATGCCTAACCGCTCAGCTTCAGGGCGAGGCAACATCCTAGCTGGAAGGCTGCTGAGCTAGAAACATTATCTTCTCTGTTTTCCCAAGAAGATGAGGCCCGATTGTTCTGCCTTTCCTTTGTGATCCAAATGCTCTGCGGCAAGGGTCAGCCTTCCCTGATTTGTGATTGACAGGTTTGCCAAGGGTTATAACTGGTCTAACCGCTTGCCCTACACGTGAGGACTGAAGTGTTTTGGAATTTATCCGGTGATCACAGAGCTCTGACTACCATTTCTTAGCGTGCCTGAGATCTATTTCTCACAGAAGTTATCTCTGCCCTTTATTTTCCCCTCTAACACCTCAAGCTTTGGCTCCGCATCACAATTTATTTGAATGCCAGGTGTTGTTAGATAAACAGACATGTGAATTATGAGAAACTAGAGATTATTAGACAGGGGATTTTTCTCTTTTTCATTTTAAGTTATCTCCTAACATTGACTCCTGGTTTCACTGATTTATTGTCTTTGAGAATTATTGAAAGTTTATGAACAGGAACTATATAATACATCAGCTTCTCCTCTAGGCTGTAGACTCGTCAGTGGCAGGGAGTGTGGTATCATTGCCCCATATTGCCCGTGTTGTGCACTGAGCCTGGGCTTTACTACAAATGCTCTACAAATGTCTGGGGAACAAGATCCGTGATGGATTAAAGATGGCCACAGAGTCTTTACCATTCCTCTCTCTTGTTACATAGGCCGGTGATGCAATTGCTTGACCAAGAGAATATGGTAGAGGTAATAGGCCAGTTTCCAGGCCCACACCTTACGATGCTGGCAGCTTCCACTTCCTGTCCCTCAGAACACCCTTTCTGGAAGGTCTGCCGGCTAACTCCGACTCCCCTGAGACTGCTTCGCTCAAGAAGCCAGGTAGCAGTGCCCGCAGAATTCAGCCTCCCACCCATACCCAACAAGGTGTAGACAGATGGGTGAAATCTCCAGACTACCAACTTGGAACAGAAGAATCACCTGGCTGTGCTCTGCCAGAATTCTCTGACCCGAACATTGTGAAATATAATACAGTGGTGGTTGTTTTAAGCCTCTAAGTTTGAGGGTAACTTATTACGTAATAACACAGAAGCAGAACACAATCCTGAGAGAGCAGCCTGGAGTATGGTTAGCATCCCAGAGAGCCACTTTACTTATAACTATTGTTCATCTGAGTTGGTCTGATTCACCACCCAGTGCTTGGAGCCCAAGAGGACTGAGTCATCATGTTTCTTTCTCCTGGTTATTGGAAGAGTTTGCTTGCTGAATAGTAGTCACATTTCTAATAGAATGGGACTGGATGGAAATTAGATAGAAGACTCAAAGCCTGTTCACGGTAACGATGGAGCGAGAACCTCCCAACTAATGAGCATAACGACACACAGCAGATTCCTTCCTGTCCTGCCCTTACAGTAGGTCTAGAGAAATATGGTTGCAAAATTCCGACTGCAGACGGGCTGAAGAATAAGAGAAATTCAAGCAGAGAAGAGGGAGGGCCAGTGAAAAGTTATCTTCATTCTGTGTGTACTTGGGATTTCTGGTTCAAAGGCCTGGAAAACATCTTATTAGCATTTTAATTTTTTCTGAAAGTAATTGAAGGGAACAACTCAAGAATAAAATAATGACAAGATAATGGCCTAATAAGAAAACCCTTGGGTAGGGTATTAAGAAACTTCAGTTTCAGTCCCAACACCTTGAAAACGATGTGACTTAGTTCTTAACTCTGTTTTCTTGCTGTAGAATGATACCTTAATGGAAATTATGTGGATTGAACTGCAGGAGAGGAGATAAAAAGTGGCTTACAAAGAAAAAGAAATAACGTATGATTAATTAATAGTACCAACTCTTGGGAAGTTTGGAATAGAAAACTCTTTAAACGTACAACCTCTTTTTTAAAATCGATACAAATAGATCACTCTTTACTATTACACAAATGCCGATTATTAAGTTTATATAAAAATCACTTTGGCTGGATAATAAAAGACAACTAAAAGAACCGGTGAGACATAGAAACAGCAGCATTATCTAAGAAGTGTTCACCATCTAGACTGTTTCTGCTGCATATTGAGCTGGGTGTCGCAATGCACAGGCTGTGAACTGAAGGCCGGACCAGCTGGTGACCAAGTGGCCCCTCTCGGGATCAGGGACCACAGTAGCCCCAGGAAGAGCCTGCAGGGGCACTGGCTCAGTGCAGCTCTCCTAAGCTATCAGAAGAGACCTGGTAGTCTGACAGCTGCTGTCGCAGAGTGAACACATACTCAAAAGGAGAAGCCATTTCTTTTGTCTAATGGGCAATGGTGGCGTTTCTCAAGTCGTGCTCTGTAGACCTATGGCAGCCCTGAGGTGCTTACTAAACATGTCTAATCCCAGGACTCTCTCAAGACCAACTACAGCTGAATCTCTGCACCTGGGGCCCAGGAATCTACATTTAACAGGCACAGTGGGTGCTTTTACTGAGCATCCCACGGTTAGGGACTGCTGCCCTGCACTCCCTTGTGTGTGATTGTCCACAAATATGCCACATTCACTCTGACCTCAGTTCTTTTTTTTGTAATGTGTATTTATTTTTGAGAGAGAGAGAGAGAGAGAGAGACAGGGCATGAGCAGGGGAGGGGCAGAAAGAGAGGAAGACACGGAATCTGAAGCAGGCTCCAGACTCTGCACTGACAGCACAGAGCCTAAGGCAGGGCTCGAACTCATGAGCCGTGAGATCGTGACCTGAGCTGAAGTCCGGCACTTAACCGACTGAGTCGCCCAAGGCGCCCCTGACCTCAGTTCTTTTGCTCACTGTTTCTCCCTCCAGGAATGTCCCGCCTCCCTTCATCTTCACCACAGGAGCTAAGATCCGCTGGCTTCATGGAGCCATCACTAACTTCTTGATCTCTTTTCCATAAATTCTAAGTATGCCACTAATCCTGTTTTATCCTCTTTGGTAACGTCTTTCATTTGCACACTATAGTCAATCCCCCTTCTAGCCTTAATTCCATTAATTCCTGCCCAGGGCAGAAAGATCCCGCCTTAAATAGTTCCCCTGTTTGATAAAGCCTGTCCCCTAACCATCTTTTATTTTGAATAAGTGTTTTTACATCTTGTCTTTCAAGACAGAAGGAAGGGTGAGGCCTAGAGCTTTGTAAGGGGAGGAAGTCCCCAGGAGCAGATACCTTGCAGAGAGAGCTGCAGGGCCTTATTGATTGGATCTCAAAAAGCACAAGATTTCTTCCACCACTATTGATCGTTTTGGGGTTTTTTTCCCCTTACATTATCCCCTTTGGCATCAAAATCAATTGAAACTTAATTGAAGACTTAATATTTCTGTCTTCTCCCCGGCTACGTATATGATAATTTCCTTGAGGGATGAAGCCTAGTCTTATACCTCTCACATAACCCCTCCACCCTTCATTTTTTTTGTGGTCTGCTCTTCCTCTTCCTGGGAACTGTCACCCCCAAGGTCTTGTCATGGATCCTCCATGCCATTTTGTGCAACATGGCCTCAGACTGCTGGTCACAGTTGTTTGGTCTGGAGGCAGGCAACTGATCAGTCAGGTCCTTCTCTCTCCGGGTATTTTGCAAACTTGGGAGATGTTTGAGTCTGGAATGAATCGGGGAGGTATTTTCCTTATGTGGCCAAAGAAAGTCAAGGAAACCATTGTGCAGAAAGAACGCGGTAGCAGGCGATGCAGAGAGAATAGCACAAGAGTGATGGAAAGAGCTTGGAGGGCACTGTATTTCTACATTTCTGCATTTGTATTTTATTGTGTTAATATCTTTTGGAGCTCAGGGTTTCCAGAAGTTTCCCTGTTTTATGTAAGCTCGTTCTGAAGGCTTTAAGAAATCTGGAAAGACATGGAGGACAAGGAGGGAAAAGGGGGTTGTGCATGGCTTTTAGATAATCAACCCACAGAGTCTAAGAAAATGTGTGTAATCTCGGGGCACCTGGCTCAGTCGGTACAGTGTGCGACTCTTGATCTTGGGGTTGTGAGTTCGAGTCCCATGTTGGTGTACAGATTACTTAAAAATAAAATCTTTAAAAAATGCATGTTATCTCATTTAATCCTCAAAACAACCATGTGTTTAAAAAAACAAACATGTGGGGCACCTGGGTGGCCCGGTTGGTTAAGCGTCTGACTTTGGCTCAGGTCATGATCTCACGGTTGGTGAGTTCGAGCCCACACTGGGTTCCCTGATGTCAGCACAGAGCCTGCTTTGGATCCTCTGTCTCCCTCTCTTTCTGCCCCTCCCTCACTTGCTCTTTCTCTCTCTCAAAAGTAAACAAACATTAAGTAAGTAAATAAACAATCATGAATATTATTCCCACCTTAAAGGCAAGAAAACCAGGGTACCTGGGTGGCTCAGTCGGTTAAGCGTCCAACTTCAGTTCAGGTCATGATCTCAGAGTTCTTGAGTTCGAGCCCCGCAGTGGGCTCTGTGCTGACATCTCAGGGCTTGGAGCCTGCTTCAGATTCTGTGTCTCCCTCTATCTCTTCCCCGCTCACTCTCTGTCCCTCTCCCTCTCTCCGAAATAAATAAACATTAAAAAATAAAATTAAATAAAGGCAAGAAAACCAAGGCTTAGGCAAGTAACTTGTTCTGAAGCCATGGAACGTGTGGAGGTAGAGGTGGGGTGTGAGGCCAGGTACCTCTGACCCCACCATGCAGAACTGCCCTCAGGTGAAGACCAGTAGGTGTGACACTTTCATTTTTGCTCCCCTAATATCAGTCCCAGCTGGGGGGATTTCAATGGCTTCTATAGACCAATCCTGAATCTTCAAGTAGTCCCCAGTTACTTGGCAGGGATTGTGATTTGAGCCGTCCTCAGAGGAAATGTGGAACAAAGAAAGCATAACTGCCCAGCAGCCCAGGGACTAGGCACTAAGAGTGGGAGCAGCTGGGAGTAGCAGGTCCGAGAGTCCCACAGCCAACTGGAGCAGCTGGCACAGGCTGGCCGGGCCACAAGTGAGAATGACACCCACTCTAGTGGCACCGACCACAAGAGCACAACAGGACTAGGCTGCGGGATTGTCCCGAGTCTCTGCCCCTCTCCAACCTTCCAGCAAGAGTTGTGGTGACCTTTGACATCTGGGATGGGGCTGGGAGTGGAGGATGGGTAGGAGGCAGGAGAGGCCAGGGGAAAGTAAAGACCATAGTTGGAAGGGCGAGATCAATGCAAACGAAGGGAGGTTCAGGAATCTTTGCTTGCTCAGGAGCAAAAGTCCAGACCTCAGATTCTTGACCAGGAGCATATAGACACATGAAAGACGCTAACATGGCAACATACAAACATTTAGTCCAAAGGGATGGGCTCTTTGCCCTCTCCTTTTGTGTTTAAAGAAACAAAAGTCCAGAAAAATTAAGCATTAAACAACTTATTAAAGTTACAGTTGATCTGGTTGAGTTAGCATCTGGAAATCCAAGCTGGAATCCAAAGTTTAGTAGATTTTCCTCCACTCCACAGGCTGAGTATCTGCAACATAAGTAAAAAATTACATGTAGTGGCCTTGGCTATTTCTCATACCTGAGTAAGTATACTCATCACTACCCCTCAAATGTTAAGGTCAAATGAGATGGAAAGAGACATTTACAAACTTCATCTCTGAAAAGTGATTTGTAAAGTTCAGAGTAAGTGATGAGCTGTTTTAAGACCCTAAACATATTTGAACTATCAGCATATTCATTGTTTCCTCTTTGCCCCCAAATAAAGGCTAGGATGGCTTTAACATGCCTGTCATGCTCTTTGGTATGTCCACAAGCAGTCACCCTCATTACGTATGTTTCTTAATTGCATATGAACACACAATGTGTGACCGCTACAGAATCTGCTCTCTCCTTGGATCCCACAGGACAGGTGCAACTCGAGAGCTCCCACAGCTCCTGGGTTCTTGTGAACATTGCGGTGGTTCTGGCTGGCAATGGAAGGAGGCAGATGGTTCTGGGAGGCCACAGCCCATCACTTCCAAGTCATGAGCAAGCCTCTTTTCATTTCTAGGGATTTAAAAAGACAAGGGAGTGGAGGGAGACCTTTTTTTCCACCTTCCTTCTCGACATATTCTTGATCATGGAATCTGATGAAAGGAATAAAGAGACAGGGTTAGTTGGAAGGAAATTTCCAGCTCCTGAGAGAATGTTCACATTATTTTAAGCAGCACAAAGAGCTCCCCGAAATGAGATACTACTGGAGAAATGAATAAAAAAATCTTTGAAATGGTTCAGAGAAGGTAGATTTCTTTAAAAAAAAAGTATAGCTGGGGTAGTATGTGCTGATGCTGATGTAGAAAAAGGTCAAAAGGGTTGGTGAGCCAGAACTTTCAGTCCTTCTGGGATTTTTATTGAACCCATGTTAGCAAGAAAATCATCAGCAAACCAGGAATGACATGAACAGCTCAAGGAGTATGTTTCAATAGAACATACCTATGAGAATGAGAGAAAATTTGTGAGGGTGCTTTTAATTAAAATGTTATCTAGGGATGTCTGGGTGGCTCAGTGGGTTAAGTGTCTGACTTTGGCTCAGGTTATTATCTCACTGCTTGGCTTGTGAGTTCAAGCCCCAAGTCAGGCTCTGTACTGACACCTCAGAGCCTGGAACATGCTTTAGATTCTGTGTCTCCCTCTCTCTCTGCCCCTCCCTCACTCACATTCTCTCTCTCTCTCTCTCTCTCTCTCTCTCTCTCTCTTTCAAACATAAATAAACATTAAAAAATGTTATCTAGGGGCACCTGGGTGGCTCAGTCGGTTGAGTGTCTGACTTTGGCTGAGGTCATGATCTCTTGGTTCGTGGGTTTGGGCCCTGCATCAGGCTCTGTGCTGACAGCTTAGAGCCTAGAGGCTGCTTCAGATTC
The DNA here is from genome assembly GCF_018350215.1 of Panthera leo. Taxonomy (NCBI): domain Eukaryota; kingdom Metazoa; phylum Chordata; class Mammalia; order Carnivora; family Felidae; genus Panthera; species Panthera leo. Next base: position 116,128,155 of record NC_056684.1, read on the forward strand.
TCTCTCTCTGCCTCTCCCCTACTCATGCTCTCTCAACACTAAATAAATGTTTAAAAAATTTTTAAAAAGTTATCTAAATCCAATATATCAGCAACTATAAGCTACTGCCTTCCACATTTATGACTCTAGTTCTGACCTCTTCTCTGACCCATGGATTTCTATGTGTGCTATGCCTCCTAAATGCAAATTTGAATACACCTCTGCCTTGCTGAAAATCTTTTAATGGCTCCCTATCGCTTACAGAAGAAAGACCAAGCTCCTTAACGTATCCACAAGGCCCCCTGTGACTGGTCTTCATTCTCTGTCGCCGATATTGGTGCCTAAGCCTGGGGTTGGCTTCCTACCCTTTGGCCCTATATCTTTGTGACTCAAAAAGCTCAAGGAGGCTTCCTAAAAGATATGCTTTCTTCCCTTTCTGGGGTAAGGTGAGGCCAGGTAAGTGATTTCGCCACCCCATCAGGATGGAAGCTTTGACTCTGCTCTGCTGTTAAACTTCATTCCTTCCTTCCACAAACGTTCATGGAGCGCCTTGCTTGTGTTAGGAATCGTGCTGGGCAGTGGGGACTTAAGTATGAACAAGACATGGGGCACCCGGACGGCTCAGTCGGTTGAGCATCCGACTTCGGCTCAGGTCATGATCTCACGGTTCGGGGGTTTGAGCCCTGCGTCAGGCTCTGCACTGGCAGCTCGGAGCCTGGAGCCTGCTTCGGATTCTGTGTCTCCCCCCTCTCTCCCTCTGCCCCTCTTCCACTTGTGCTCTCTCTCTCTCTCTCTCTTTCTCATTCTCATTTAGTGATTCCAAACAATACAAATTTGTTATCTTGCGGTTCTGAAGGTCGCAAGCCCAAAATGGATTTCAGTGAGCTACAATCGAGGTGTCGGCAGGGCTACAAATCCTTCTGAAGGCTCTAGGGGAGAGTCTCCTTCCCTCACCTTGTGCAACTTCAAGAGGCTGCCTACCTTCCTTGGCTCGTGGCCTCTTCCTCCATCATCACAGCCAGGGTGTGGCATCTTCAAATCTCTGTCTGACCCTATTTCCACGGTCTTATCTCCTGTGACTCTAACTCTGACCATCCTACCTCCTTCTTGTGAGAAACTTGTGATTACACATTGGTCCACTCAGATACCCTAAGATATGGACCCCCTGTCTCCAGGTTTTAATCACATTTGCAAAATCCCTTTTGCCATGGCAGGTGACCAGGTATTAGGACACAGATATCTTAGGGGGAATTAGTCTGTCTACCATACCCTGCAAGTCTTTTTTAGACTTGGACCAGGGAAACGTTTGTCTTTAAAACAGCATTGCCTGCTTATCCAACAAACATGCATTGAAGGCCTACTCTATACACGCCAGGCACTGTGCTGGGAATACAGCACGAACAAGGCAGACATCAACTCCTGTGTTGGGGATCTTACCTTATGAATGCAAGAGAGAGAGAGAGACACCTACAAAATAACACACGGTTAAGAAGAAAGAGCACCAGGAGCAAGCAGGCAAATGAAGAAAACAGTGACCTTTGAACAGACACCTAAAGAAACTCAGGGAGTGAGACACACAGACATTTGGGGGAAGAGCTTTTCAGGAAGAGGGAACAGCAAATGCAGGGCCTGGAGGCAGGAGAGTGTCTGGTGTATTCAAGGGAACAGAGAGAAGCCTTCGTAGCCTAGGGGGAGGTGTGCGGGGTGCAGAGGAAGGGGATGAAGTCGGTGCTGTACAGGGGAGTCAGAGAGAACGTTTCCCTGGTCCAGAATGGGAACTTTGGCTTTTTCTCTGAATGACATGAGAAAACCTGAAGGCTTTTGAGCAGGGAAGTAACCTGATCTGACTTACTTACGTTCCACACCGTAGGTCCTGTATATAGAACAATTATTGGGGGGAAAGGGCAGGAATAGAGAGATCAGAAAGGGATACCTCTAGGGAGAATATTGTGATTATCCAAGTGAGAAAAGGCTTGAACCAGAGACTTGCATTTGGTAGAAAGTGATGGGATTCTACACATATTTTAAAGGAAGTGCCAACAGAATTCACTAATGGTCTGGATATGTGCCGTGAGAGAAGTAGAGAAGTCAAGGATGACCCCGGACTTTTGCTCTGAACAGAAACCTCTGAAGCTCTGGAAGGGTGCCCTTAACTGAGGTGGGGAAGATTGTAGGAAGGAACTGTTTTTTGGGGGGGAGGGGGCGGGGAATATCTGGAGCTTTTCAGTTTTACACAGGTGAAGTTTGACATACCTAATACACATCCAGTTGAAGATGTTAACTAGGAGATGGATGTGTTAACCTTAAAAATAAAACCATCAGTTGATCTACCAACAAAATGGGTTTACTCAGGAATAACGGAGAACTACATTCAGGTCAAGCAAGTTATGGAGAAACCACAGGCAAATCCAACAAAGAACGACAGTATTTTATGCAGAAGGAGGAGGAAGTTACGGGGACTTGTTTTGAAGGGAAGTCCATGGGGCGCCTGGCTGGCTCAGTCGGTTAAGTGTCCGACTTCATCTCAGGTCATCATCTCACGGGTCGTGGGTTTGAGCCCCTGGTTGAGCTCTGTGCTGTCAGTTCAGAGCCTGGAGCCTGCTTCAGATTCCGTGTCTCTCTCTCTCTCTCTGCCCTTCCCCCACTCACAGTCTCTCTCTCGCTCTCAAAAATAAATAAACATTAAAATAATAATAAAATATGGAGGAAGGGAAGTCCGCTGGAGAAAAGCGTGAGTTCAGGGTGATGATGGTTTCTCATTGGCTGAGTTGTGGGAGTAGTGGATTTCTTGTAGAAGATGCAATATACATCTTTTCCCTGTTGAGGCCTGTAATTGATTATCCTTTCCTGTTAAGGATTCTTCTGCCCAAGGTGTGTAATTGACACTTCTAGTGGGAGTCTGTAATTGACAATTGTTTCTGTAATTGAGGTTGAGTGGTAGGGCTCCCTCTTCTAGCCTCTGGACTCCATGTCAGTGAGGTTTCCCTTTATTAGTTTTCACAGATGTAGGAGTCTAGATTTCGGAGAGGTGTCTGGACCAGAGATGTAAATTTGAGGGTAGTCAGAATATGGATGTTACTTAAAGTCATGAGATTGGTGAGATAACCACAGGATGATAAGAGACCACAAAGAGAAGGTGTCTCTAGAGACCTGGGGACTTCTGAGTTTAGAGACTGAAGATTGAGAAGGCCAGAAAGCTGGAATAAGAGCCAAGACAGACTCTTAGCCTAAAAGCCACATGAAGAAAGTACTTCAAGGATAAGAGTGAGCAACATTTCCCCACTGCTGAGGGGTCACATGAGGTGAGGATGAGCGCTGACTGCTGGATTTAGCACCAAGGCAGTCACTCAGGACCCTGAGAAGACCTGTTTCCTTGGACTGGTAGGGGTAAAAGGCTGTCCAGGGTGGATTCAAGAGAATGGAGGAGAGGAACTGAAGACAGCAAGCATGGCAAAACCTTTCGGAGATTCTGGGGGTAAAGTGAAGTGGAGGGCGACATGGAATCTAGGAAATGTCTTATTATTATTTTTTTTACTATGGCAGATAATACAGCATGCCGACACTCTTAGAAATGATTCAGTAGAGAGGGGAATTTCCTGATGCAGGAGAGAGGAGGCAATTGCTGAATTGATGTCTCTGGGTCAGAGAGGATGGGACCAGTACACGGTGGGAGAGGTTAGTCTTAGCTTAGAGCGCTGAGGGTTCATCACAAGGGCAGGAGGACAGAAGAGTTCCTCACAGACAGGTGCAGGTGGTTTGCCAGGTTGTCATCTGATTGCTTCTATTTTATCAATGAAACAAGAAGCAAGGGCATTAGCTGTAATAAGCCAGAGGTTTGATGAAGGGGGAGAAGGTGTGAAATAGTCCTTTAGAAGAGTTGGGTAGTAGACAAGGAAGTGTACAAGCTTTGCTAAGCAATGTTAATTGATTATAAAGTTGTAGGTATTTAAACATATAATAAATACTATCATGCAGATGGGAGACTGAACTGTTCTGAGAAATCTAGTATTCAGATAACTCAAGTTACATCACATAGGGCTAAAACAATAAAACCCTAAAGTTGAAACAGCATTAGATATAACTTAATTTTGGATGATTTGGGGGCACCTTGGTCCTTTCTAATAGTTAAGAGTAATTTTTCTGAATATGTGTTAGTAATTCCCTGTAGATGCATAGTCAGTAACAGAAAGTTCTGAACTGATAATGGGATGGCTATGCCAGACTTTAACTGAAAAATATGCAAATGTGAAATGATGTTTATAATGTTAAAAAGTATCAGTTTTTGCTTGCTTGGTAGGCTTCTGGGTCAAAATTCATTCCACATTGGATATGTTAGGGTGTTTTGTTGTGTAGAACTGAATAACCAGAGGGAATGTGTTCTAACAAACGAAGAAGGGAATTGGGAGGGAGGAACAGGAAATGACTAGATGTTCTCCTCATCCCTAGGAAGGGTTACACATCCCTTGTGTGTATGTGGGAGGGAGTCAGGCAGAGGTAGGTAGAAGAGCCCAGAGCAAGGAGGCAGGAATGGTGTTGAGATACAATTTGTACTTCGCAAACTCTATTCCTACCCTTTTACTCTTCTGTTGCCTGTTGTCTTCTATTGTGAAATCCCAAGAAGGCTAAGAGGATACACAGGGAGTGCCTGACCCAGAAAACATGCAACTGGAACCTACAGCTTTGGTGGATTTCACCTTTAGCTCCTTCAGTAAACAAGTGAAAGGTCTGTCATCAGTGAAGGGTAAATAGTAGCCTGGGGCTTTGAAAGAGCAGTTTTAGGTCCCTGGGACAATTTTTCGGATTCTACTCTGTCTGAAGGTTAGGGAAGTTCCCTTCCTAATCTGAGGCCTATACCCACTGTTGAGCCTGATAAGCATTGAATAAAGTTAATAGATTTGGTTAGCACTTGGATCAGTTATTTCAAATGTATCAAATGGCTATCTGGGAGTCATAAAACAGGTGGCCCTGAAATTGTGACTGTACTGGTGGATGGATACAGATTGGCAGCCATCCTTTAAGGGCAAAATTATGTTACAAGTTGAGTCAGAGCAAATGAATTACTGATTTACAACAGTGTACTATTCTATGAAAGATGGCTCCTTAAAACACATCAACGGGATGGATGATGATACTCTATTGAGTTTCTTTGTAAAAAAATTTATATTAAAAACACCAGTGTGTAATTTTAAGGCCTGCCCTCCCGCCCTCCCTTCCTTCTCTCCTTCCTTTCTTTCTTTTTTCCTTCTCTTCCTCCCACCTCCTTCTAGTTATTTTGGTGGGATGTGGATATATTCAGTTTTGGTCTTTGTTTTGAGTTAGTGTATTTATTAAATAACAAGGAATCTGTTTCGAGTTAGTGTAAAAACAAATCTTGAACAATGGATTCCCTGTGAAATTACTGTAACATGGTTAATATTTTTGTTGTTTTTATAGTTGAGACAAGAGAAACTTTAAAATCAACTTGTCCACACTTAAATAACTTTGTGAAACAGATCTATAAAATGAAACACTCATTTGTTATTTTTTTATATAAATGGAAAATATGTTATTTATTGGAAATTTTTATAGGTCTAAGAGCTATAGAATTTTAAAGCTGTACGATCTCATATCTGGGCTATCCCCTCATTTTACAGATGAAGAATTAGATTAAATGACTTCTCAAGGAGACTCAATTATTAGGGACACAGAAAAGCTCAAACCTAGTCTCCTGAAGTTAGCCAGTGCTTTTCAATCACTGTATCATTTAGGTTTCTAAGGTAAAAACTTTCATCAACCTAGTGCTTTAAGCTTGCACTTGACCCAAAAGAGTCTTAACTGCCTAGTCTTCATGCCCTTTCCTAGGTTTTCTAGTTCTGTGGGATTGAATTAAATCACAGTTTTCTCATATTAATGTAAGTAGGAATGGGATTTATTAGTTTTTTATTGAGATATAATTCACTATACCATGGAATCTATTTTTCACTCATCCCTTTTGAAATCTAAAGTTTAAGCTTAACTTCCATTCACAGCATCCATTTTAGGCACTATTTAAAGCCCCCAAAGAAAAGTTTCTACGATTAAAAGAAGAAACAGGGTGTGAAAAGATTTTGTCTTTACCCTTAGCAGCATTTTGAAGTAGGTTTGGAGGCCTCTGAAAAGCTTAATGATTAAACAAAACAAAACAAAACAACTCCCCCCCCCCCCCGGTTTTTTTTAATGAGACAAAGATGGAGAAAGGAAGGACTAGAACTATTGAAAAACAGACACATTCTGTGTGAACAGAAACGCGCAGATAGAAATAGAGTACAAAATATGGCTGTGGAGCAGAAACTTACCTTCTAAGGTAAATAGAGAAATAGATACATACTCTACAGGGTAGGGTGAAAGGAAAGTATTAGAACACGCACAGACTCCTGTGCTCCTTTCCCCCCCCCCCCCCCAATAGACATTAAGTAAATAGCTACTATGTACCAAGTCTGTGGAGGCGCTGAGAACACAAACATGAAGAAGCTGCCAGATCCTCAAGGAGCCCAGCCTGGTGGTGGTGGTGATGGGGAGGCGGGGGAGGGAGGAGAGAGGGAGCCTAAGGAGTGGAGGCTGGCGGATGAGATTAGACGGGAGGGCTGAAAAACTGAATATACAGTTGATATTTGGGGATACAGATATGTGCTGGCTTCTGTGACAGAAATCTCCCCCTGAACCTCTGGGGGAAAAAATTAGCTTCATTTGCCAAATTTGGCCAGATATGACGCTGTTCTACAGATGTCCTCTCGAATAGGCTTAAAAATCCTCCTCTCGCTTCTGGCCCTCGATTTCCCCACCATTAGGGTGTCTGGCAAGGGAGGGGGCAGGTTGAAAACTGCACCCACGTTTGCAGCCTCGGCTCTCTGCTGGAGACAGGAATCCAGGGCTTTGCCGTCGTCATAGCAACTAGGAGTTCCGCGGTCCCCCACCTTCCTCCAACTCCTACTTCCCCCGCCGGCCCGGCAGAGCCGCCGCTTCTCTCGCGAGATTTGAGCACAGTGCCGAGCGGCCCAGAGGTGATCTCACCCGAGACTTGCGGAGGGAGGGAGTGAAGGAGGGGAAGGAATGGGGCGGGGAGGCGGGGAGGCGAGGGGAGTGGAAGGGAGGGAAGGGCGAGTGAGGCGCCGCCACCGTCGGCAACTTTGTGAGCGAGTTCAGTGCGTGCGTGAGCGAGTAAGCGAAAAAGTCAGTGCGGCGCCGACTTCCCGGGAGGAGGGTCCCCGGGGAGGGCCAGGTCTGGGCTTCAGAGGCCGCCCCCCAGCCACTCCATCTCTTCCCGCCTCCGTGGCTCCCTCCCCATTTCCTCCCCCCACCGGTCCTCCCGGGCCTTCCCACCCCCGTCTGCAGTTACCTGTCTCCTCCCCCCACTCGGCACGCACGTCCCCTTCCCCTGCGTCCACCTTCGACCTCCAAGACCCCGGACCCCCAGCCACCCCATACCCGCTTTACTCGCCGGCTGCCCCCGCCCCCAGCTTTTTCTCCTGGGGGCTGGTGGGCGGCATGGGGGGCGCTGAGCCTCGGAGGCGGCGCGAGCGGGGACCAGGACGCCCAGACAATAGTTGATGCCCGGGGACGGGGGCACCTCCGTCCCCCACTCCTCCAGGAGCGCGGCCCCCACAGGCTGCTCTCCAGCCTGCTTTCCGGGTTCCCCTCGGAGTGGAGCTCGGGAGTTGGGCAGATTCCGCCGCCACCTCCCCCGGGCCCCCCTCCGCTAGCCGCCCGCCCCGGCCCGGCCTCGCTGCCCGCCGTTCTCCGCAGAGGAGGCGGCGAGTGAGCGCGCGCCGACCGTCCACAGGGTTTCTCTTTCTCCCTAGGGAGAGCGCGCGGCGGACGCGCCCCGGACGCGCGGTGGCACCGGGAGGCCGGGCAGAGCGGTAAGTGGCTCCCGCGCCCCGGGTCCGGGCAGGGGAGCGGGGGTGAAGGACTGTTGACAGCCCCCCCCCCATTGCATTTCTGGCCGGGGCTCGGGTGCAGGGCCCGGAGCGGGATTCGGGAGGCCGGTCAAAGTTTTATTTCCGATTTGGTGGCGTGCTGATAGCGCAGCCCGGCGGGGGCGAGTCCGGGCTGCACCGCGCACGGCGCGCGCGCACGCACCTAGGAACCCGAATCTGCATAACTACCGGCAGAGCGCCTCCGCCAGAGGCCGGGAGACCCGCGCCCCCGTCGGGGTGGCTGCGCCCACCCGGCAGCTCTCGTCTCCACCGGGCACCCTTCCCCTTCAGTCACCTGGGTGAGCGCTTTGCAGGCTGCGTTGGAAAGGACAGGCCGAGGGGTTTAGTCATGGGAAAGGGAGAAGAGAGCTCGGTGCCCGCGGGTGGTTAATTTCTCTCCCCGGGTCCGGGGGACAGGGAAAGTAGGGGATGCTCTAACCTGCTTTTCTTGGAGCAAGTAAACCTCGAGAGGGCTGGGGAGGCGTGAGGGTGCTTCAAAAAGAACTTTTCCTCTTTAGCCTCATCTGTTTCCAACTTCTCCTGCCCTTAAAGGAAATTTGCGAGGCTCCCTATCGCTTCACGGCATATCTGCGTGGACATGTAGCCGTACTGGGCAGGTTGAAATTTCGAGTTTGACCGTTCGTTAAATATAGAGACAAGGGAAATGGCTCACTTTAGGGAAGATGTTGTTTGAGTTGTTGGTATTCGTTTTTGAAGGGAAGCATTTGGGGACTGATGGTCCCTAGAGACGGCGTTTACCTTAATAGATTTAATTTTTCATGACGGGTGTTTTAGAGATTAACATTCACTGAAACTCTTACTACCTGCTGGACGATTATATTTCTAAACTGGGAGCCAGTGAGTGATGCGATGCAAATTTCAGAGTAAAGGTGTCGTCTTTCATCGGGTTCCAGGTCTATCTGGATGAACTGGGGTTGGCGTTTCCTCTATAAAGTAAGCCTTTCATGTTGAAACTCTGACTCAGACTCTTAAAGCCATTGTTTTTATACTGGTACTCTGTGGGAGTTAAGTGTCAACTTTCTCTTCTTTTCTCATATGGAATATTCATCCAAGGCAAAGATTCTCTGACTTAATCTTCTGGAAAAGTACAAGATTAAGTCCTATAGAATCATACTCTGCAGCCAGTTTAGTAACTATTAATTTTCTATATAATCCTGATTTAATGACTTTCACTTTTCTCTTAGTTTTTGAAGGCTGCAATTAAGTCACCTTTAACTAGGGTGGGGAAAAAAAACCCCAAAAACGATGGGAATAATATAGAACAGTGGTAACAGCAGTAGTCTCAAATAAAAGGTTTACGTAAAGCAGTTTATGGTCACTGATGTGTCCAAGTAGTAGATGACATGCCAGTTATTAATGAGAATATTAATATTAAAGCATTTCTCCCATGGAATAAATTACTTGTACTGAGGCATCAGCAATTAGCAGTGCATTTAAAATGACTTGGGTAATGATTTGCTCATAAATGGTTAAGGGCAAACTAAGAGATTTTGGGGGATGGATGGCTTTATGTGGGTGACAACTTATTTTCTTATCTCATTATGCTTAAGTAAAGGACTCTTGAAATTGTATCATTAGATTTCTCTAGTTGACAGAGAGAACAAGTTTGGCAAGTGGCTCAAGATAGTCAGTAGGTGTTGCTGTTAGCTTCTCTGCGGTTCCTGGTGCTGCTCCTCTGGTTTGAAATTGCAGTTCTAGTACAGAGAACTTTTCAGATCTGAAGTGTCAGGCAATTGTTAGGATCCTATGGGAAGGTTGACTTGAACCCTTGGTAATGAATCCAGAGCCCCTCGCTTAGATTGTATACTGAGATTCATTTAACTCTTTTCTTTCACTGTTACTTTCTGGCGTTTGTATTTACTTACTTTGCTTTTGCTTTGAATTACATCAGTAATTTTGTTGTAGTGCCCTCTGCCCCACCAATTTTTTAAAACAACTTTAAAAAACTTAAAAAAAACCTTAAAGTCATAGATTGAAGATTGCTTGATCTTAGTGGTTTTGTAGACTTTAGGGGGGATCTTGGTTGACTGAGTTGAGACGTATATAAATCCTATGTTAAATTTGCAGTTTGAATTTTTCAATAAATGGCTGTTTTCTGTCTCTTTGAGCTGTGAAACAGAAGTATGAGAGGTAGAACAGTGTAAGAGTACAGATTCCCTGAATCTTTCCAATTGAGGGGAAAGTATGTAGTGATTGATAAGAACATGATTCTTATCAGTCCTCATGGCTGTGTTATCATTTCTGTTAGTCCAGATACAGTGTGTGTATAAAGTATGGATATCCTGAAGATTTCCAGGTGACCTGTCACATTTGGGCTTTTGGTTCACTGACCAAATTGGAGTTTCTCTGAGGAAGACACATAGATTCATCCTTCTAATGGAGAGCTAGATCTCTGATATGGAATGCCTCTTTCTACTGTTTTTATTTTTTTTTCTATCTTTTGAATCAGATCATAGGAGATCATACCTCAAATTCAGAAAAAAAAAAAAAATTTCCCCCCATAGTATCACTGTATTCCTAATCTTTTGAGGTGTATGGTGAGTCAGGCAATATTTGCTCAGTGCCTCTATCTGGGAGTTGTGCTCTTGGGCCCTGTGATTCCAGTGGGGCCATTTGTAGTAACCTTTCCGGGTTTGGTATTATTATAATATGCCGATGTCCCCAGAAAGGTTTTGCATAGCAGGCAATCAATTATTTTTAAATTTTAACTTTTTGAAATAATGGAACCCAATATTTGTCCTCAGAAGGTCTGGGTTTCAAATTTTCTGGCTAGGGGATCTTAAAAAATAATCAAACCCTCTGAACTGTCTTTTGGAAAAACTGTCTTTTTCTGCAGAGATGGGCATAATGCTTGTTTCACAGCTTTGCTGCAAGAATTAATGAGAAAATATGTTTGCAAGTACTTTGTAAGTCATAAAGTCTTATTTGCAATTGCATTTTCTTCCTGATCGACAGATTCATAGATTATTGAAGCTAGAAGGGATTTTAAACTTAAATCATTTGGCCCATTTTCTCCATTTTACAGGTGAGGAAACTGAGGCCTAGAAAGTTGAAGTGATTTGTGCAAGGTTATAGAAGAGCTAGTTAGTTAGCCATCAGGCAGTGATTGGAAGTCAGGTTTCCAGATTTAACTGTACTCCTTTGTTTCCTGTTTTTTTCCCCTTTGAGTCTGTTAGATTAAAATTTGTTTACTACTCCCTCTCCTCCTCTTAATTGTTCAGGGTTGATTAAGTGTCTACAATGAGAAGAAGCAAAGCTTAAGGAAACAAAATCCACAGTAAGGTTGAAACGCTATGTAAACAGCATTGATGTAGTATTTGGTAAGTAAGCTTTAGAGTTACTCAAATTACAAAGTTATGGAAAAAGAAATTATGAGTTAGTTAAAATATCTACATGGTAGAGCTCGGTAGGCCTTCCCCCCTGTGTGTTTTTTTTTTTTTTTTGGTGAAGGATAGATATTATTAACTCAGCATAATTTAGAGAAGGCAAACTTCATTTGTTCTAGTTTACCATTTTCTTCCCTTCTTTATCTCATTTTTCATTTGTAAACGAAAGTGGCTGTACCTTCCCTGTTTCTGGAACAGTGGCAACTTGGAGACCTTCTCTCTGAGTTGCCTGTAAGTGTTACCGGGCGGTGGGGGTTTGGTGGGGAGGATGGGTCAGGCGGAGGGATAATTGCACATAAAACAGGAACTTGTTGAAGGAGCTTCCTGCTGAAAATGCAATTTATTTATATAGCACCACCCTACCTGCCGCTGGAGTAATCCGACCCAGGAGAGAAGAAATATCCCTGCCAGTTGGGTGACTGCCCTTTAGATGAGGGGCTCTCCTTTTTCCTGGGAGGATTAAGCATTATGTTATTCTTTCAGTGCTCATCCACAACTCTGTGTTTTGTTCCACGTCCGGTGCTATTTAAAATCTGGGTGTTCCACTACCTCTTGAGATTGACAACCCAACTTTCTATCCACTTCTTACACCAAAAGTATCCTTTGTTGGCATAAGAAGTAAATTGACCTCATTAGTTGTTTTTCCCCCCTCTATGTCTAGCTAGTAAAAAGAAAAAAAAGCCAAAGTCCACACACCTGTCTGGCACTTAATTTTCCATAGATGTAAATGAATTATCCGTACATGATAAGTCTTCTTCTTCCGGTGGGCTTTTGATGAGCTCTGGAGTGAGTCAGAAGCATGGGAAAGAATCCCTTCGCTCTGGATCTCTCCAACACGTGGTTTGAGCCAGGGATGGAATGAGGTGTGTGACTGGCTTTGTGAGCACAAGGGGAAGGAGACCCATCGGGGTCTGTCTTCCGAGGTACGGGCCGGCCCACATCCATCTTCTGCTTTAATTTTGGCCTGGGGAGGGTAAAGAGAACATGAGTGTTTTCTTGAAGACCAAGAGGGATGACCCCGAAATGCCATGGAGGAACGTCAGGGGCGGTTTCAGTCGGCCCCTCCTACACCAGCAGTGTCGTGGTGGGTGTGCCGCGGCGTCCCCCGAGGCCCTTTCCCTTTGCTTCTGGAAGTCTGGGATGAGAGTTTTCGGTCTTTAGATTTCTAATTTGTTACTTGTCATGTCGCACCAACTTCTCCCTCTAATTAGGATTATAGTATGCCTCACTTTAAATTGTGGGAAACAGGCAATTACATAATGTTAGATTTCCCTCTTTCAATTCAGGAGAGGCGGGAGCGTGCAGGCGGGTCGGAGTGCGCAGGCTTGGAGAGGGAGGCTGTCTGGTTTGCGCCAGCACAGGGGTCACTCGGAGGCAACTGGGGCGGGCAGGACAGGACGTGGAGCCTCGGCCCCCGCCGGCTTCTTTTTCCTCTTTCCTCCCCCAGAGCGGGTCCAGGTTAAATGACTTTCGCAGATACAATAGTTAATTTTGGTTATTCCTCTTTCCACTTTCTCCATAAAGCCGTCTTCTCCCACAGCTACAGGTACAATCATTAATTGGTTTTCGTGGTTTAGGGTCTTGCTAACTTTTAGAATGAGTTCTGAACTGCTCACAAGAAAGCTAGTGAGAAAGGAAAAGCAAAGGGTTTCATGGTGAATGATCACGTTTCTGTAATCCAGACTTGACTGTGATCAGTCTCTTTTCCTTGGGTCCCTTTATTATTATTATTATTATTATTATTATTATTTCATATTCTAGAGTTATTTGCCTAGAGGTATTCTGGTTGGATATATTACGAGCTCCTTGCATTCCCTTTAACAGTCTTAGTTCCCAGAACTGACTGTTGGTTTTTTTTTTTTTTTTTTTAAACGTTTTATTTATTTTTGAGACAGAGAGAGACAGAGCATGAACGGGGGAGGGGCAGAGAGAGAGGGAGACACAGAATCGGAAGCAGGCTCCAGGCTCTGAGCCATCAGCCCAGAGCCCGACGCGGGGCTCGAACTCACAGACGGCGAGATTGTGACCTGAGCTGAAGTCAGACGCTTAACCGACTGAGCCACCCAGGCGCCCCTGACTGTTGGTTTTTACAAGTTTCTTTGTGGCTCGTGATGCTCTCAGAGAAGCAGCTGACAGCTGAACTGTGGTATCTCATGCTTTCAGGAAGAGTCAGTACTTCTAAGGAGAGGCCTATAAGATCTATCCTTATAAATCAGTTGCATGTCCTAAAATTTTCACCCAATTTGATTAGTATTGCTGGCTTCACCTATGTGTACCTAGGAAAAAAGTGGAAAGCAGTGTTTTCCCAGATTTTTGCAAGAAATGTCAGTCTGTGACTTGTTGGAACCAAACTGCTTTTCTTTTAAAAAAATTTTTTTTTTCAATGTTTATTTATTTTTGAGACAGAGAGAGACAGAGCATGAACGGGGGAGGGTCAGAAGACACAGAATCTGAAGCAGGCTCCAGGCTCTGAGCTGTCAGCACAGAGCCCGACGCGGGGCTCCAGCTCACAGACCGTGAGATCATGACCTGAGCTGAAGTCGGACGCTTAACCGACTAAGCCACCCAGGCGCCCCCCAAACTGCTTTTCTTTAGAAGACTTCAAAAATACATGTTCCTCTCCTTGCACTGCAGCTTGGTGTGTGGTTGATTTACCGCCTCCCCTTTCCTAGGCCTAATTCTGGCTGCTCCTGTGAAAACCTCAGAAGGTTTTGCCCGTTTACTTTGCCCAAGTCTAATTTCTGAGCGGCTGGCGTTTCCTATGTAAAGAGAGTGTGCTGTGTGTCTGTATGTGTTTGGGGTGGGGTTGGACTCATGGCTCAGAAACCTGTGAGGATGGCTTGGCCCGGTGGAGACCCAGTGTGGTTCCTCTCTTCTAGTTTGGGAGGTGCCTGTGATTCTTCAGAGCGTCTCCTTGTTACTTTATTTTATTTTTTTAAAGATCTTAGTGCTAATCCTCTGTAATAGGAAATGAGGTATAATAATTGCAAAACAAAATGTTTCAGTAGGTAAATGAGGTTATGGAGAGCTACAGCGTTCACAGAAAAGGCTCATTCAGAGTTCGAGAACGTCAGCCTAATAATTGCTTTCGGTGGGATTGTTCTGAAGGCCGTTTTCAAGGCAGTGTTTTAAAATAGTGGTTTTCAGCAGTTTGGATAGAATGTGTGTTTTGGGGGAGCAGGAAGTGCTTGGGTGGAGAGGGTGGGGGATCACAGTGAACTCTAGGGCTTTTCTCTGGGGCAGTAGGCGAGATATCAGGCGGATGGAGGGTTGAAGAGACTCAGTGGATGATTCTGTTATGCTTCTCTCCCACCCAGTGGAGAGCACAGTAGTTTTTGTATCATTTTTGAACTTCTGCTTGACAATAAGGTAGACCAGTAGTAGGCTTAAAGCAGAGAGCAGCTGGCTGGGAGTATGTAAACTTAATTTTGAATGGGTGAGAAGGAGAGAGCCTCTGGTCCTCTGTGCTAGCCATTGACTAAAAAAGACAACTTGGAAAAATCTCTGGAAATGAGTGCCAACACCTCAAAGGGTCAGGCTGCTTCGAGTCTGCAGTGGAGGTGGAACGTGAAAATCCAATTTGGTAATTCTGTGTTGGCACTTAGACGTTTTTGTTTGTTTGTTTTTTTAACGTATGTTTATTTCTGAGACAGAGACAGAGCACGAGTGGGGGAGGGGCAGAGAGAGAGAGGGAGACAGAATCCAAAGCAGGCTCCAGGCCCTGAGCTGTCAGCACAGAGCCCGACGCGGGGCTTGAACTCACAGACCGTGAGATCATGACTGGGGGCCACCTGGGCCCCCCTCACGTTTTTTTACTGTCTTAAAAAAAAAAATGTGACACAGTTGACCATCTTAACCATTTTTAAGTGTGAAGCACATTCGTGTTCTGAAGCAGATCTTCAGAACTTTCTCATCTTGCAAATCTGAAACTACACCCATGAAATGGTTCCCCTCTCCCTTTCCCCTTATCCCTCGCCACTGCCATTCTTCTTTCCGTTTCTGTGACTCTGTCTGCTGTAGATACTTCACATAAGTGGAATCATGCGGTATTTGTTTTTTTGTGACTGGCTTATTTCACTTACCATAAAGTCTTCAAGGTTTATACATGTTGGCATATAACAGGATTTCCTTCTTTTGAGGCTGAATAATATTCCATGCTGTGTATATACCATATTTTGTTTATCTACTCATCCATTTATTGACGTTCTGGTTGCTTCCACCTCTTGGCTACTGTGGATAATGCTGGTATGAACATGGGTGTACAAATGTATCTTTCAGGCCTTGCTTTCAGTTCTTTTGAATATACACACAAGTGGGATTGCTGGATCAGATGGTAGTTCTATTTTGAAATTTTTGAGTAATCTCCATACTATTTTTCATAGTAGTTGTAAAACCGCAGTGGTTTTACACTCCCACCAGCAGTGTATGAAGGTTCCAGTGTCTCCACATCCTTGTCAGCACTTGTTATTTTCTTTTTTTTTCCATAGGAGTCATCCTAAGAGTGTGAGGTGGTATCTCATTGTGGTTTTGATTTGCATTTCTCTGATAAATGATGTTGAGCGTCTTTCATATGCTTGTTGGCTATTTGTATATCATCTCTGGAGAAAATGTCTATTCAAATCCTTTGCCCATTTTTCAATGGGGTTATTTGACATTTTGTTGTTGAGTCGTAGGAGTCCTTTATATATTCTGGATATTAACCCCTTACCAGATATATGATTTGCCTGTATTTCCTCCTATTCTGTGGGTTGCCTTTTCACTATGTTGATTGTATCCTTTGATGCACAAAAGTTTTAAAAATTTGTCTATTTTTCCTTTTGTTGCCTGTGCTTTTGGCATCATATCCAGGAAGTTATTGCTAAGACCAGTGTCGTGAAACTTCCTTCCTATGTTTTCTTCTAGAAATTTTATAGTTTCAGTTCTTATGTTTAGGTCTTTAATCATTTTGAGTTAATTTTTGTGTATGGTATAAGATGAGGGTCCAACTTAATTCTTTTGCGTGTGGATATCCAGTTCACTCTCTCTCAACACTATTTGTTGAAGAGATTGTCCTTTCCTCATCGAATGGTCTTGGCTCCCTTGTTGAAGATCAGTTGACCATTTACACAAGGGTTTATTTCTGGGCTGTCTACTCTCTTGGTCTGTTTGTTTGTCTTTATGCCAGCACCAGAACTGTCTTGATTATATTAGCTTTGCAGTATATTAAAATCAGGAAGTGTGAATGTCACTTTTAATTTATGCCATTCTAGGTGTTAAGTAATGGAGAATAGAGAAGTCAACAATTGAGAAAACAATTTGTAGAATTTTTCATTTTTTTGAGGGGATTAGACGCACTTAAAGAATGAAGTAAAGTGATTTAAATGGTAGAATGTATGCAAGGCTATCAGCTGGCAACTCATATAGTAAGAGCTGTGTGTCCAGTACTTCCTGGTTTACAAAGTTATTTCACAGATACCTAGTCCAATGGCTTGGGAAAGTTTCAAAAAGGCGATGGACCTTGACTTGATCTTGAAGATTGGATGTGTGTCCCCCTGGATCAGTTGTATCACAGTGTTATAGGGAAGCCTCTAGTGGTAATCTCAAGATTTTCAGGGGTATCAATTATTAAATTTTTTTTTTAATGTTTATTTTTGACAGAGAGAGAGCATGAGCGGGGGAGGGGCAGAGAGAAAGGGAGACACAGAATCCGAAAGCAGGCTCCAGGCTTTGAACTGTCAGCACAGAGCCCGACGCGGGGCTCAGACTCACAGACCGCGAGATCATGACCTGAGCTGAAATTGGACGCTCAACCGACTGAGCCACCCAGGCGCCCCTCAGTGGTATCAATTATTATAAGAACTGTCACGGTGGCATTTTTTTCCTTGACAGTATCTTTTCCTATTCTAGGTCAGTTGATTCTGATTTTCCACATCTGCTTATTGAATAGTGGTAGACCACATACAAAGATAGAATACTTAGCCACAGCACTGTTTTCTTTTCTGGGATGTGCAAAGAGCAAAAAACTAACCTGGCTCGGTTGTACAGGATGAACTGAATGAGAGAGATTGGAACCAGAATAGCAAATTAAGTGACCGTTTTAGTAAGTAATTTAGGCTACTTAAGTCATACTTTGTTATCTTCTTGACAAAACTGTGAGGATAGTTTTGGTTGAGTGTCTTTTACTTGAGGGGCCATTGGTAGAATTGCTGTGGAGGAAAATGTAGTATGTTTGCACTTAGTAGGCCTGAAGTAAAGATTTGTTCGGTGGTGACCAAATGAATTTATGTCTACATGGGTGAATCTCTAAGGAGTAACTTACTCACTTATCCTGTATTTATTGACTCCCACTATAATGCCAGGGGCTAGTGGCTGCTTGTGGTGACAAAAGAATGTCTGATTCCTGCTCTCTTGTGGCTGATAACTCTTCTAGTGATTGATAGGGTCCTTTTCAGCGTTCTGTTCCTCCTCTGGCTGATTTTTCTTTTAGTCAGAGGCCACCTGTTTTACCGCTGATGCAAAACAATTGTAGTTACTTATTATGAAAATAGTCCTGTGTTAAATATTCTTTGTATAGAAGAAGAAAGAAACCCTAGACAGTTCTGCCTTTTCGGTTTCCAAGGAGATAGGTCTTGGCAACATTTATTTTATCAAGGGCTTTTCTAAGTGACAGAACTAATGAATTTTAGGCTCAAATGAGTTTTGGTTAAGTTTTTCCTGAGGACCCAGATAAGGTTTTCAAATCTTGGTTTCCTCTACTTCCACATCTGTTCCAAAAGAATCTAGAAACCTAGTTTTGGTTAATCTGGATTTTTCCATTAACTGTCTGACCTTAAAAGAGTTATATACCCTTTTCGGATCTTCGTTTTTTCACTCATTCAACACATTTTAATTGTTCGCTTATTACATACCATGTATCTTTTCATTTGTAAGAGGAAGAAGGTTGAGGATTGGATTAAGTTTCCTTTAAGGCCAACTGTTAAAATTCTGTGAATTTATTTTTGTGATTTAGGAGATTTAAGGCTTTTTACAGATAGTAGGAATGTTTTTGAAAGAACTAAAGAAAGAAGTTCAGAAAATTTGTTTTTAACTCTAAAACATTTTAGTGAGAAACTTCTGTAATGGTGGATAATTTTAGCATTAGTTTCACTCTGATCTGAAAACAATCAACATTTTAACTTCACTCTGAGAGTCCTTATAATTTTGGTAGGAGACAATTCTGAATCTAACTTTTCTGCTGTTACTTGTAATACCCTAGAAACTTAATTCCTGTTTCAGAAGATTGATATAATGCCAGTGTGGGAGATTTGGAAATGCTTATCACCCTTTTTCTAGGTACTTGGATCCGAGTCTTTTAAAGTCCTTGTCATTTACGTGCATGGTAGTCTTGAGATGCAGTGCCGTCACGTTACTGAATGTAGAAAGTCACACTGAAAGTCTGGTTACCAGTGCTGTGATAATTAAGCTGTCAATTGTCCCATGTTACCAAATATGTAATATTCACATAACTTAGTGGGAGATTTCATGGCTTTATAAAATGATATTTTCTTACGAATTTGTTGTTAGGAATTGAACATTGTATTGATTATGTGTGATAGGATTCAGTTATTCAAAGTAAGATTTAAGAATTTCTTCCCCTGGGGGTGCCTGGGTGGCTCAGTTGGTTGAGTGTCCATCTCTTGATTTCATGATTGATGATTTCAATCATGATGATCATGATTTTCATGATCCCAGGGTCATGGGGTCAAGCCCCACATCGGGCTCTGTGCTCAGTGTGGAGCCCGCTTCAGACTCACTCACTCTCTCTCTCTCTCTCTCTCTCTCTCTCTCCCTCTCTCCCTCTCTCCCCCCCCACCTTGTGTGTGCTCTCTCTCTCTCTCTCTCTCAGATAAAAAAAATAAAAAAAAAAGAATTTCTTCCCATGTGCATTATTTGCTGTTATAAATCTGGTCTCATTGTTACTAAGAGCCCTGGAAGATTTGTGTAATCCTGGCTCTTGAATTTGGCCATTTTTCTTTTGTTTACTAGTCAGCATTATTCACTGAGCATCTTCTGGATGGCAGATACTGTTTCATCCTATATATACAATAATGAACCACTCCGGGTGAGATGGGAAGCCACCAGAGGGTTTTCTAAAAGGGTTTCATCTGACGTATTTTTGAAGTAAAAAACTTGGTTGTGTAGAGAATAGAATAAAGTATGTATGTTGGGGGGACTAAGGTGGAAGCGGGGGGATTTCTGGGGGTTCTAGCAATAATCTGGGTCAGATACGATGACAGCAGTGGAGGTGATGAGAAGTGACTGGATCCTGGACGTATCTCAGGTGGGGCTGATGTGATTCCCTGAAGGGTGTGATGAGGTAGCGTGGTAGAAGGAGTGGAGTCAAGGATGACACCAGGGTTTTGGCCTTGGCAAGTGGAACAACTCATTGAAATGGGGAAGATGGAGGAACGGGGAGCTGAGAGCTGATTTATATACGCTGGGTGTGAGATCGCCGTTGACACGCAAGGGGAGTCCATCTTTAGTAGGAGTTCCGTTTCCTCGTCTGTGAGATGGGGAAAGTGTTTGCCCTTCTCAGAATTCTTGAGATCAAATGAGAAAAAAAAAGTTAAAACCTCTAACGTTATGTCTTGGAATGGTGGTATTATTTCTGGAAAGTAGGCTGGTTACCATCTTAGGTACCGTGTGGTCTCTTTTGAACTACGTAAGTCACAGGCCGTGGGCCGGAATGTATTGTGGAAAGTTGGCATTTGCCTTTCAAAGGCTGGTTTTCTTTCCCAATACATGGAACAGCTTTCTTTTTGATTCATTCTGTGAGTCCTGCGCGGCTTCTGGGAGAGTTTGGTATTTTGGTTCCCTTCAGGGTGTCCGAGAGCTTCATTATGTGCAGAGCCACTGGAGTACCACACGGCGTGTGGCGCCAGACTTGCCCCTTAATAAACATAGCTGCAAGCCAAAGTGATGTTGTTTAGGTGGGAGGACGTTATGGTGGAAAAAACCCAGCTCTTTCCTTTCTCAGGGTCTTTATTATTTTAGGCTTTCCATGACTCGCGTCAGTTAACAAGTAGGGTCTAAGAGGTCACATTCATTAGAGAGACCACTGTCCGTGTTACTTGATTCAGAAAACCTATTTATACATTCCTAGGTGTTGGGATTGCTTAAAGCCTTGTTATAGGCAGGTAAAATATGTTAAATGTATATGTGAACCCGATAGATTAAAATTTAAGATCCAACTGAAAATGTTGAAAGCATCAGTCTTAGAGTGCAGTCAGTGGTGTTTCAACCTTACTAAATGTCCTTCTTTAGAGATTGCAGTAAATAGTTGTGTCCTTGAGATGTAGTATTTGCTGATGCTCGATACCTTCCCAAAGGTTAGGTGTTGCTTTAGGAACGTCTTCAGTCCAGAGATGTAGGTGCTGGTTCTCAGCTCTTCTGATGCCCCAGGCAGCTTGAACAGAGGCACTACACTTCTCACTGCCCTTGTGGTTTGTTTCTTCTTTAGTCCACAGGATTCGGTTGGGCATCAGCTGGGGGCCCACTGCAGGCTATTCAGAGAGGAGAGAGGGGTGCCTTTGAGGGCCTGACACATGTAGTGAGTATAACTGTTGATGAATGACCGACAGTTGTTGGGAGCTGTGGCTAAATAAGTATGTTAGGTGTTCAGCGTAGAGAGAGCAGTGATGGCTTTAGTAATGAGGGAAGGCATCGGGGGAACAGGAACCCCTGGAAGGAATATAGCTTTGTTAGACTGAGATACATTTTAGAATTTTCCAAATTGCCTGATAGCTTTTTGATTGAACTCAAATCTCCTAGACATTTTTATTGGGGAGATGGGGTCTAAGTTTCTGAGGTCACAGTAATATGCACTCCTAAGTTTTTATTTTTTAATTTTTTTCTTTATGTAACACTTTTGTTGCGTTATAATTAACTTATTATATGGGTCTCCCCTTTGAAGTGTACAAATCAGTTTTTAGTACATTGGTAGAATTGTGTTACCATCTCCATAAACAATTTTAGAATATCTTCATCATCCCACAAAGAAACTCCAACCCCCTTTGCAGTCACTCCCTGTTTGTCCCCAGTCCCATCCTGCTTCCCTGCCCCCAGCACTAGGGCTTCACCGATCCACTTGGCATTTTTATAGGTTTGCCCCCTCTGGATGTGTCCTGTAAATGGGCTCAGGCAATATGTGGGCTTTCATGGCTGACTTCTTTCGGCGTGCTCTACCGCAACGTTTGAACTTGGGTGGTGATGTTACTTTTTGGGCTCAAAACCAGATACTCCTTGTCTCCTGGCACAGAAACTACAACCAGTGCTGGGACCAGAGAAAAGGGCAAAACCGTGAGCTGCCATGTGTGTTTCTGGAATGGGGATTGAACTTTGAAGCTTTCGTCGACAGGTCACCCTGCTCGCACTCAGTGCATGGGGCTGCGCAGTTATCTTGCTTCTCCTTGAGCTCCTGCTTCTTCCTTGAGTTTTTCAAGTAGCTCTCCAGATGTCATCTCTGATTCTTTCCTTTCTTCCCTCTTTGGTCTGGTCTGTGACCAAGCACCTCCATTTTTTTTTTTCTTCTGAATTGATTCTTGTTTTCAGCTTTTCCTCTTTTAATTGCCACCATCTTAGGACAGACCCTCGACCTTCGTTTTGTATCTAGGTGGCTGTAGCAGGCTCCTTTGTGAGCCCCTTGCCTCATGCTGTTCTAGTCTCTAGGCCTTCTTATCTGCCTATGCTTTCTAAGGTACCACCTAGGTACACTTGTCACCTCCAGGGAGCTAAAGTGTTTGCATTACCTTACTGTATCAGACTCACACTCTCCTACGTGCTTTTGTGACCTTTCTCTAGGGTCTCTCCTGCTTATCTGATTTCTTTGGCCTCTCCAGCAACTGTCTCTGCTTTCTCTTCTTCCCAACTATTCCAACTCTCTTTGAGTCTTTGTTCATTTTCCATTTTAGTTCTATTCAATTCAAAAGACTACATTCCTCACCCATAGCTTTATCTCTCTCTTATCCCCTTCCCTGCATTTCACACTCCGTATCATTATCTCCTCTCTCCTCTGATGCAATACCAGCCTGTGAGTTCCGGTTTTATCTGTGTCTTTCTCATTCTTCTGTGCCCACCTCCTTCTCTGACCTCTTCCTGGTTAGTGTAACTCACCTTGATTTCTCCCTTCTCTAATATGCTGTTGTACTGTGTTGTGTACTTATGGAGCTTAGCATTAAATAGTTAATGGGTGATTCATCAAGAATATTAGCCTGGAGGGGCACCCGGGTGGCTCAGTCAGTTAAGCATCTGACTTTGGCTCAGGTCATTATCTCACAGTTCATGAGTTCGAGTCCCACATCAGGCTCTGTGCTGACAGCTCAGAGCCTGGAGCCTGCTTCAGATTTTGTCTGTCTGTCTCTGTCTCTCTCTGGCCCTCCCCCGCTCACACTCTGTTTCTCTCTGAAAAATAAATAAACATTAAAAAAAAAAAAGAATTTTAGCTTGGAGAAGACTTGGAAGGGATGTCATCCCTGTCAAAAGAGTTGAGGTCCATCATGCTGAAGGAGGAGAGATTACCTTTGTCTTCCCAGGCCTCATAGAGAGGGACGGGAGTAGACATTTGAATGAGCATCAGAAAGGACTTTGCTTGGGGTGTGACAGGCTGCATTCCCCTTGGCGTGCCTAGGCTGGATCATTCTGGATGGGTCCTTGTAAAGGCCATTCAGATAGTTCATGGGGGCTTAAGGAGGTTGGTGGTTCTGTCTCTATGGAGTGTTAGAATCTTCTGGGGAGCATGCTAAATACATGGGTTCTCTGCACCTTGGACATTCAGATTGAGCAGTCTGCGAAGCCAGGCTTGGAAACTTTTGAGGCAGGTGACTCTTTTAGTCCTTGAGATCCTATGAATGTCTCATTTGTTTAACAAATTTTTATTGCGTTCCTGCACTGTGCAGCAGTGTGAACTTGTGGGTTTTGTCTTCATGGGACATAGAATTGAGGGGGCAATGCAGATAGACAGGTGAAACCATGTGATTTCTCCTTGGGTAGATGGAGATCCTTGGAGGATAGGGACCATTCCTCATTTTGTGTGTTTGCTCCAGAGGAATGGGCACATTGGCATTCATTCTTGGGTGGCAAACTGATTAACCTACTGTTGCCTGATTTATTCCCTGTTATAAGTCTTGTTACTGTGTTTTTTATCCAATTGTTTTCAGACACCTTCATTTCTTGGTTGAAAAGGAGCCACTCTCTTTCCGATTGCTTCATGGCAGGCTTGGCCTTTGGATTTTGTTGCTTCCTAGTTATAAAATTTACAAAGACTGCCACGTACTTAGTGCCCAGTGTGCCAGACCCTTCATGTCATATCACTGCTAATCTTTATAGCAAGCCTGAAGATAGACATTAGGACTCCACGAGTGGGAGCCAAGCTGTTGAGTTCCTGTGATAAACTTTCTTCCTACATGAACATACATTGCAGCAACCACTGAGTTGGGAAATGCAGTCACCTGTTGCAGCCATGTTCTGGCTGTGTGCATAGAACATATTTTATTGTTGGAAATGCTGCACAGCCTGTCTGTGTAATAGGGTAGCTGTGACCATCACCCTGTTTTAAACACTGTCCACGCTGGTGATGGAGGCTCTCCATCCATTTCTCCAGTGAAAGGCTGGTCTTGCTGGTAGAATTTTTAAGCACAGTGTGTAGTTTATCACTTGTCTGTGTTGTGCTGCAGTGGAGAGTTAGAAACTGTTTTTTATCTCTACTGATGATCTGGGCTTCCCAGAACTGGCCTGTGACCCATTTGGGCCATTTCTTTTCCTGTATCTGTTGTAGGACTTTGGCCTGTCAAGGTGACCTCTACAGTGCTCAGCTAATAATGGTCATAAATACCTTTTGCTGAATTCTACCAATGAATAGGTTCTTTGTTTAGATCATCTTATTTTATCCTTGCGGAATTCCTGTGGAATAGGTATGATCAACAGACGGCAAAGCTGAGAAAGGTTAAGTAACTTGCCTCACTTTCAGACCCTTAACCTTTTTGTGTCTTTCCGGAGACTCAGGCATGGTTTTGCGCAGGCATTACCCCTTTTTTTTTAATTTCTCTCACCTCCTCCTGTTGTTGGTTTCACTAAGAAAAATTAGGTGGTAGGTGAATGAACTTTTAGGAGGTGCATCTGAGCAAGTATATCAGACTCCTCGAGAAAAATGCTCGGATAATATATTTAATTTTTTCCCTTCCATTGGAGTCAAGCTAATGGTTGTTGTTGAGTGTTCTCTCTGGCCTGCTGAACTTACTAAGATGTAGGAAACAGCCTCGTACAGGGCTCACACCTGCGAGAGAAGTTCAAGGACCAGGGTTGCAAATGTGTCTAGTGCAAAAAGCTAGATGAAATGTAAATATTTATGGTGATGCTGAAATAAATAATAAATCTTCACAGAGTTCTTAATAATGACAGAATTATTTCCTAGTAAGAACATTTTCACTTCACTTCCCAACTGAAGGCAAGACAGGAAACGTGAGAAATGTATTTTCTGGCTGAAATGCTTTCAGTCTCATCTTGGAGCATGGGTTCTGCTGTGACATTGTCATCCTGTCATTGATTTCCACCTATTGCCCTAAAATTATCATACTCTCATCAAGTCAGCATCTGCTTTGTTTTGAAGTAAGTGCCTTTTAAGAGCCAGGAGGCATATTAGCAATATACAGTTGTTTTTTTTTTTAACGTTTATTTATTTTTGAGAAAGAGAGAGAGGCACAGCATGAGTGGGGGAGGGGCAGAGAGAGAGAGGGAGACATAGAATCCAAAGCAGGCTCCAGGCTCTGGGCTGTCAGCACAGAGGGTCACTTGGGGCTTGAACTCACAAACCAGGAGATCATGATATGAGCCGAAATTGGACACTCAACCAACTGAGCCAGCCAGGCGCCCCAGCAATATGAAGATATATAAAGAGAGGTTAATAAAACTGAAGTTTATTGAAAATACAAAAACAGGTGTAAGGTCGGTCCTGGCAATCAAGTGCGCTTCTAGGAAACACACATTCAACTGATCAGACAGAATTGAAATCACTAATAAAAGGAAATTTAGTTAACTTAGGTCATGGTAAAAAGGAAAACATTTTTATCACCTTAAATTTTCTATTGACTTGTGAACATTGTATGTTTATTGAATCCAATAATATACTGTTCTTTAAATTTTATGTTCAGGTCCTTTTTCCAAATCAAACATTTGAGACTTCTCTTCCATGTTAAATCAGTCCTCAAAGTTTTCTGCTTTGGTGTATTAGATAAGGATTTTTGGTGGAGTAATAACATTGCTGGGGTGGTTTTATCTTAATCCCCTGTTTGCTTTAGTATTTAGGTTTATTATTTAATCTTAAGAACAAAGATTAATTTTAAAGAGTGTTCCTCAACTTTGGTAGCTGAGCTGGGCTTCGGTGTGCCCTCTAAGTGGGGCCCAGAGCCTGGGGATTATTTTAATGAACTTCTGGGCGTCGTTTAGAGCTGGACGCACAAGGACTTAAGCTCTGCTCACTACCCTGTTCTCGGTTTACCCCTGCAACAGTGAGTCGCCTCAGTAGTTCACCTTGTCTGTGGGTCACATGCTTTTCATGTCCGACTGCTTTGGATTTTTGAAAGCTACCTTTTTAATAATATATAACTATGATAATCCAAGTTCATTAAAGACACACCACATCCATACCGTGGTCTACCCACCAGCTGTTAACAAAGTCCGTTTCTAAATAGTACCCAAATATTCATCAGGCACTCGACAGATACTGAGCTGTTTTGTGTCAGGTACTGACTGCTGTGCGGAGGTCCTGTGTTGAGAGTTGTGCAGATAATTTAGCAGACCTGTTCTCTAGATGCTTCCAGCTCGTTGGGGAAGTCGGGAAGAAGGGAGGAAGATGTCCAGTAGCAGACAAAGGAAATCATTTAAATATATTGGCTTTTCTCTTCTCTTCTGGCTTTGTATTGTGAAAGTATTGCATAAGGTTTTTTGGAAAATTTGGAAAATAGCAGAAAACATGAAGAAAAAGAAAAAAGTCCTCCACCCTTTTACCACCCAGTATAACTAACCACGGTTAATGTTTTCATGTTTCCTATCTTGTAAAAATGGCTTCTGAAAACAAGGAACCAGCGATTGTCCAGTAATCTGGAGGTGAAATCTGAAGGTGAAATCTGACAGGGGGAAGGAAGAGGCCCTGGGAAAACTGCAGCATTTTCTGCCATGGGCAGCGTGACATCAGCCTTGGGGGCAGCAGCAGCCTTGCTGGGGGGAGGGGGGTGGTGTCTGGATTCCTCTGGAAGAACACGCTGGGAAACAAAACCAAGAGCAGCTTTGACCTCAGATTTCTCTGTGAATAGTTTTTGAGTTACAAGTGAGTTGTGTCCTAAAACTTTGTAAGGTGGGATTTGGCATTCTGGATGTTCTTCTCAAATGTTAATTTTATTTAACCTGTTGGATATGAGTAAGACAAAGCCTGCCCTCGAGGACAGGGTGTGAGAGCTGATTTACAAGTTACGGTGTGTCCACTGAGTGCTCATGGTTTAAGACCAGGAAGTTCACAACAGGAGAAGCTAAAAAAAGGAAGTTTCATTTTTTGAAAGTCTGTTATGTACCAATACTTTTTTGGATATTATTGTCTCATTAATTTTCATAGCCAACATCTGAGGAAGGAATTGCCCTCATTTGTGCAGTTTAGATTTAGAACGTGGACACAGAGGCTAAGGTGCATTCCCGTGTTACACAGTGTTTCTTGGTAAGTGGTAGTGGCACATGTGGGCTTTGGGACTGGAGACCTGGTTTCCATCCTACCACAGTGACCTCAGGTGGTTCCTTAACCTCTTTCCTCTTCTTTATTATTTTTTAAAGTTTATTTATTTATTTTGAGAGTGAGAATGCGAGAGAGTACATGCGCAGTCTGGGAAGGGGCAGAAGGGAGAGGGAGTGAGAATCCCCAGCAGGCTCCATGCTGTCAGCATAGAACCTGATGCGGGGCTTGATCTCACGGACCATGGCATCATGACCTGAGCCGAAATCAAGAATCAAATGCCTAATCGACTGAGCCACCCAGGTGCCCTCCTCTTTTTTAAAAAGGGGACAGTGATGATGCTTAGCTCACAAGGTTATTGTCAAGAAGAAATAAGACAACGTAGTCACACCCTCCCTACAGTTTGGGTTTAGTACCAATAGATGGGAGCTCTGATTATGATGGCAGTTGTGCAACAGCATGTATAGGCACATAATAGACACCCAGTCCATGTCAACTGCCCATCCTCCCTTCTTACAAGCCTTCCTAGCTTTTTAGCTTTCCTGGTGGAAAGATACATTTCATTTAGGTTATAATGGTGGGTTCTTGGAAACATATTTCATCTGCGTTACACGGGAATATCCCATTGCATTATAGTTGTCTTTGAAAAGTTAGCCTGAACATTTTCCCCTGGATGTTAGATGGGGGAAGGCTAGGGGGAGCAAAGCTAAGAGCTCCGTGATGAAGGAGACAGCAGGGGGCAGAGGGAGGAATCAACTTGGGTATCTTCTCAACATAATTTGCTCCCTGCCTGCCTCAGCAAGGGCTGCACTAAAGCCAAGTGTGGCTGGGATTTGTCACTGAGAAGAGTTTAAGAGGGCAGGGTGGGTGCTTATGTAGGAAAAATGTTATCCTTGCTTATCCATGCTTTTTCATTCACACATATTCAATCAAGAGTTTGTTGAAGTTCTCCTGCGTTCCTGCCACTGTCGGTCCTTGGGATTCAAAGGGCAGTCCATTCTCAGGAAAGCATGCCAGGTTGACAGACGGGTAACAGAAAAGTACAAGTCACCTATTAAGTGCCAGGATAGAGAGAAGCTGGGGGAGCTTTGTCAAAATATGTTAAAATAATTTTTCTGTGTTTGCTTCTCCTGTTAGACCTTGAAGGCCAGGACTGTGTCTTTTGCAGTTTTGTATTCCTAGAGCCTAATCTTACATGCATCCTTGAATAAATATGTATTAAGTTCAGAGCTGGCACAAGGGTAAGGTAGTTTATAAATGGTGCATTTCAACTGTCTGTATTTTTGTGGAAATCTCAACCTGATAAATGGAGACACCTGATAAGTCCTTGATCTATTCTTAGAAGGTAAAAGAAGGAATTGTGACTCACTGATTTATGCTGAGAACTTTGGGTCAAAGTGGCTTCCATTTCTTCATGATGAAGAGTCTTACAGCCTAGAATTTTAGAAGGAGGTTTCACAAAGCTCAGAGAAAAGATATGGTACCTCCAAGGCCGGCAGGACTATAAAAAGGAGTATGGTTTCGTCCAGATGGGTGGGAAGCTCCAAGAAACAAAAGTTGTGATTGTAGATTCCAAATCACACTGATAAGCAGAAATGGGGCCCGCTTCTGAAGGAGGCAGCACAGCTGTTTAGGGCCATTGCAAAAGAAGCCAGATTAAAAAAAAAAAAAATAACAGCTTTATTGATATATAATTCACATACCATAATTAGCCCATTGAAAATGCATAATTCACTGGTTTTTAGGATATTCACAGCTTTGTACAACCATCACCACAGCCAGTTTTAGAACATTCATATCACCTCAGAAAGAAGCCCATGCCCTTTAGCTCTTGCCCCCCCCACCCCCTTCTCGTCGCTTTGGACCTAAGCAAGCACTGATCTACTTGCTGTCTGTAGATGTTTCATACAAATGGAATCCTATAACATGTGGTCTTTTGTGTCTGGTTTCTTTCACCTAGCATGATGTTTTCAAGGTTCATTCATGTTGTAGCATGCGTCTGTACTTTAGTGCTGAGTAATATTCCATTGTATGGTTTTATACCATTTTTTTTTTATCCATCATTTGATGGACATTTGGGTAGTTTTTACTTTTTGTGTGTTAAGAATCATGCTGCTGTTCATGCGGTAAGTTTTTGTGTGCCCATGTTTTCATTTCTCTTGAAATTGCTGACTTCTGTAGTAACTCTGTGTTTAACCTGCCAGGCTGTTGTCCAAAGTAGCTGTACCCTTCTGCTTTTCCACCAGCAGTAGGTGAAAGTTCCAGTGTGTCCACATCCTTGCCAACACTTGTTGCTGTACCATACGGTGTTTTATTTCAGCAGTCCTTATGGGTGTGAAGTGGAATCTCATTGTGGAGTCAATTTGCATTTCCTTAATGACCAATGATGTTGATCATCATGTGTTTATTGGTCACTGTATTATCTTCTTTGGAGAAACGTCTGTTCAGATCCTCTGTCCATTCTAAAACTGAGTTATATATCTTTTTACTGTTGAGACTTAGGAGTTGTTTGCATGCCCTGAATCCATATCTTTGATCAGATATGATTTGAAATAATTTTTTCTTATTCTGTGGGTTGTGTTTCTACTTTGTTAGGAAGCCAGATTTGAAGTGGCGTACAAAAGTGAAAGGGGCACATAGTAAGTATGCAGATAAAAGAATAGACCGAATGGTTACAGGTGTTTACAGGTTATATCTAGGATGACCTAGATATAGGTCGGGAAAAATCTGAAATTACCACAATGATTTTTACAGACTATTATAAGGATAGTGCATATCAAGTGCATCATAAAGATGAACTCACTGTGGCACAAAAACGGACACTCAGATCAATGGAACATAATAGAGAACCCAGAAATGGACGCACAAGTGTATGGCCAACTAATCTTCGACAAAGCAGGAAAGAATATTCAGTGGAATAAAGACACTCTTTTCAGCAAGTGGTGCTGGGAAAACTGGACAGCGACGTGCAGAAGAATGAACCCGGACCACTTTCTGACACCATACACAAAAATAAACTCAAAATGGATGAAAGACCTAAATATAAGACAGGAAGCCATCAAAATCCTCGAGGAGAAAGTAGGCAAAAGCCTCTTTGATCTTGCCCACAGCAACTTCTTACTCAACATGTCTCCAGAGGCAAGGGAAGCAAAAGCAACAATGAACTGCCGGGACCTCATCAAAATAAAAAGCTTCTGCATAGCGAAGAAAACAATCAGCAAAACTAAAAGACGACCGACAGGATGGGAGAAGATGTTTGCAAATGACATATCAGATAAAGGGTTAGTATCCAAAATCTATAAAGAACTTGTCAAACTCTACACCCAAAAACCAAATAATACAGTGAAGAAATGGGCAAAAGACATGAATAGACACTTCTCCAAGGAAGACATCCAGATGGCCGACCGACACGTGAAAAAATGCTCAACATCACTCATCATCAGGGAAATACAAATCAAAGCCACAATGAGATACCACCTCACATCTGTCAGAATGGCTAACTGAACAACTCAGGCAACAACAGATGTTGGCGAGGATGCAGAGAAAGAGGATGTCTTTTGCGCTGTTGCTGGGAATGCAGACTGGTGCAGCCACTCTGGAAAACAGTATGGAGGTTCCTCAAAAATTAAATAGAACTACCCTGCAACCCAGCAGTTGCACTACTAGGTATTTATCCAAGGGATACAGGTGTGCTGTTTTGAAGGGACACATGCACCCCAGTGTTTATAGCAGCACTATCAACAATAGCCAAAGTATGGAAAGAACCCAAATGTGCATCAGTGGATGAATGGATAAAGAAGATGTATATATATATGATGGAATATTACTTGGCAATCAAAAAGAAAAGAATGAAATCTTTCCATTTGCAACTATGTGGATGGAACTAGACGGTATTACGGTAGGCAAAATTAGTCAGAGAAAGACAAATATCGTATGACTTCGCTCATATGAGGACTTTAAGACAGAACAGATGAACACAAGGGAAGGGAAGCAAAAATAATATAAAAACAGGGATGGGGACAAAACAGAAGAGCCTCATAAATATGGAGAACAAACTGAGGGTTGCTGGAGGGGTTGTGGGAGGAGGGATGGGCTGAATGGGTAAGGGGCATTAGGAATCTACCCCTAAAATCACTGTTGCACTATATGCTAACTTGTATGTATATTTAAAAAAAAAAAAAAAAGAATGTTTTAATCGTAAAAAAAAAAAAAGATGAGGCTCAGTAAATCATCAGAAAATGAATACCTCTGTGTAATCACACGGGGTGAGAACGAGAACACCACCAGCCCCCTGAAGCCTTCTCATGTATGTTTGCCATCACTAGCCTCCATCTTCCCCAGAGGTAACCACCCTCAACTTCTAACACTATAAATTGTTTTTAAAGATTTTTGAAATTTGTAGAAATGGGATCCTAAAGTGTGTTTTCATTTGTGCCTGGTTTCTGTTGTTTAACTTGTAAAATCTATCCATGTGTTGCTTCTAACTATAGTTCTTTTTAAGTACTTTGTAGTTTTTCATTGTATGAATATACAACTGTTTATATATTCTATTCTTAAATTTTTTTTAATGTTTATTGTTTATTTTTGAGAAGGGGAGAGAGAGAGCAAAAGAGCGAGCAGGGGAGAGGCAGAGAGGGAGACACAGAGTCTGAAGCAGGCTTCAGGCTCTGAGCTATCAGCACAGAGCCTGATACAGGGCTCGAACTCACGAACTGCAGGATCATGACCTGAGCCAGAGTTGGATGCTTAACAGGCACCCCTATATATTGTACTCTTGATGGATATTTGAGTTTCAGTTTCCTGTCTTTGTTCTGCCCTTTGAGGTGCAAATGGGCATGCATTTCTGTTGGATATATATCTAAGAGTGGACTTGATGTGACAAAGAGAGTATTTGTGTTCCACTTTAATAAACATAAGTTATATGCAAATTGGTTTTCAGTCTATAAAACAAGATGAGGAAGAAGAAAGAAGCTAGACCGTTTAATCTTATTAAAGGAGGGAGTTAAGAGTCATTCACTCTTTCCTCTGCTGTTTTCTCTAGCAAAGAAAGTGGTTTTCAGACAGAGAATGGTAGAATACAAAAGATACAGTAAAGGGAGAGAATTCTCATTCAGTTAAAGAAATGAGTTGTTTCCCAGCATACCGAAAACCCTGAAGTTATTTTCAAGAAACCCACTTGGAAACCTCAAGGTGAGAAGGTGAGAGAAACTCCTGAAACCAGTGTTTTTGTTTTCTAAAGAAAGGAACATGGATTAAGTTTCATGTGAATTTCTGGCAGAAATCGAGTCTAGGTTTAAACAGGTGATTTGATAACACTGGGAGACAGAGGTAGTGGTTATCTGGAGCCAGGATGGTTTCTGTCATTCCAAAAATATTTATTCTTCCAATTCCCAGAGGGTCCTGATAATCCTGGTGCCCGAAATACACAGGTGAATGTCAAGGTCCTGGTTTAGGATATTAGCTTGTAGCAAATTTTCATGGCGCATTTCCTTGCGTGCATCCTTTAAATGGCTCAATGTGGGGAAAACAGATTCTGGTAAGTAAGTAATTACAAAATGTATGCAGAGTGCCCATAAATCAGGTCATAAGGTGCTTTGTGACCCTGGGAAGGAGAGGGGAGAAGAGGAAGTCTTTGAAGAGGTGAGGTTACTTCTAAAATGGGAAGAGTGGATAAGGTGGGGAGGGCAGGTACCAGCTGGCGTGGGTGTAAGAGCATTTCTGCTATCCTGGGTAAAGTGATTAGGAGAAGCTTTCTACAAACGGGAAGATGTGGCCGGCTGACCACTGATTGGCCTCACAGTGAAAATCTTTGCGTGTCATGCTGAGGAGTTGGGACTTTTATCTTACAGGCTAGAGTAGCTCCGGAAAGATTTAAAATATCCCTGGAGCAGACAGAGCGGATTTGCACTTAAAAAGTTTGCTAATAATGTGGAAAATAAAAAGTACTAATCTGAACCTAGGGCAACAGGAAGCTCTTACAAGAGCGAAGGTAGGGAGTCCACAGGCGGGGAGGCCAAGAACAGGAACAGATTCTAGAGGGATTTAGGAGAGACTAAAATAAGTCATTCTGTGCTAATTTTGCATTCTTTTTAAAAATACATTTTAAGAAGGTTGGATAGATTATTAGTTAAGGGACTGCTGTCTTTTTATTTCAGCAGTGTCTAGTTTAACAAAATGCTGTTCTTATGAGTGAGATGGAAATATGAACTGGGTGTTTGGTGGGTTTGTAGCTTATTGAAGAAATATACTTTACAAATAGGTTTAAAAAAAAATGTTTAGTTTTTTGAGAGCGCCAATGGGGGAGGGGCAGAGAGAGGGGAAAGATGATCCAAAGGGGGCTCTGAAGGGGACAGCAGTGTGCCTGATGCCGGGCTCAGTCTCAAGCACCTTGAGATCATGACCTGGGCTGAAGTCTGACACTCAACCTGAGCCACCCAGGTGCCCCTAAAATAATAGTTTTAATGGATTTGTGTCAGCTGGGATGGAAACCTTTCCTGTTGTGCTGGACTCTTTATTTCTCTGGGTTATTCATTTTTGAGTGACAGAGAGAGATAGAGCGTGAGTGGGGGAGGAGCAGAGAGAGAGGGAGACACAGAATCCGAAGCAGGCTCCAGGCTCTGAACTGTCGGCACAGAGCCTGATGCCAGGCTCGAACTCACTGTGAGCGAGCTCATGAGCTGAAGTTGGATGCTTAACCAACTGAGCCACATAGGTGCCCCTCTGGGTTACAACTTTTATCTTTTTTTTTTTTTTTAACACAGTTTTGTTTTTGTTTTTGTGTTTTTTACACACTAAGCCCTATGCCCAACATGGGGCTTGAACTTACAAAACTGAAATCAAGATTCGCATGCTTTACTAAGTCAGCCAGGTGCCCCACAACTTTTCTCTTTTATCACAATGGTTTTATTGTTGGCAAATGTACATGGGAAGCAAAATTAGAAAGGTAAGGTAATGCAGTTGACAGAATCAAGGTTTTAAAATACATGTGTTCTGGGGTGCCTGGGTGGCTCAGTCACTTAAACATCTAACTCTTGGTTTTGGCCCAGGTCATGGTTTTGTGAGTTTGAGCCCCTGCGTCGAGCTCTGTGCTGACAGTGTGGAGCTTGCTTGGGATTCTCTCTCCCTCTCTCCCTGCCCCTTGCCCCCCAACTTGCACTGTCTCTCTCTCAAAATAAATAAATAAACTTAAAAAAATAAAAAAGGAAGATGCACATTCAAGGAGGTGAAATTGGAGGGGGCAGAAATTTTATTCTTTCATATTTGAAGCATAATATGTACAAGTACATAAATATACAGTATATATCTGTGGTATTAACATTTCATGGGGGAGTATGATTAAGGAAAATGTCTAAAACGTCTTCTTAGGGAGTGATAACAAAAAAAGGTTGAGAAACACTGCTTCAAAAGAATTCAAGGGTTGGGGTGCCTGGCTGGCTCAGTCGGTGGAGCATGCAACTCTTTGATCTTGGGGTTGTAAGTTCAAGCCCCACACTGGGTGTAGAGATTACTTAAAAATAAAAATAAATCTAAAAAAAAAAAAAGGATTTAAAGGGTTGGAATGGTGTGCTAAAATCTGTGGTGGTAGTGGGTGGAGAGACACCTGAAAATGTCTACATTTAGGACCAAAGACCCTGTTATAAGATTGGAATATTTCTTTAAAAAAAAAATTTTTTTTTAACGTTTATTTATTTTTGAGACAGCGACACAGCATGAATGGGGGAGGGTCAGAGAGAGGGAGATCCAGAATCTGAAGCAGGCTCCAGGCTCCAAGCTGTCAGCACAGAGCCCGACGTGGGGCTTGAACTCACAGACTGTGAGATCATGACCTGAGCTGAAGTCAGATGCTTAACCGACTGAACCACCCAGGCACCCAAGATTGGAATATTTCTTGACTTATATGCTTATGTGGAGGAAGAAAAAAAATAGTGTTAAGTTTCTTTGTTAATTTTATTTGACCTTAAACTCAGTATGAGTCTGCAAGGTGGATTTTGCTAAGAAACAAGTTAATGCAGCCTTAGGCTTCATTTATAAAAATGGATGTTACAGAACTTAAGAGTGTTAGCATTGTATTGTACCTCAAACTGGCCAGAACCTGATCTGGAAATCTGAAAAGTGGGAGCGTCCAGTGGATGATCAGGAAGACGAGAGGTCCCAGAACCACATGGAGAAATGTGAACGAAGCCAGAACAGAACTGGCTTATTGTTCAGTGTACCACAACGACTGTAAGAATTAATGGCTCGAATCCACAAACAATTGAACTGGGCAAGGCTGTATAATTAATAAATGAATGAAATCAGTATTTATTAAGTGCCTGCTATCGACGCTAGGCATTGTTCTAGGCACTGGGGACTCAGTACACGCTCAGCAAAATGGACAAAATACTTGTGCTCATGGAGCGTAGAGTTTAGTGCATGGAGACCGACAATAAGCAAGGCAAGTTTGTAAAGTATATCCAGTAGGTGAAATAGTATTCCGGTATTGACAAGTACTGAGGAGGAAAAGTAAAGGGTGGAGGAAGGATGTAAAATATTGGGGAGTGGTGGACATGTTTGTGAAGCCAGGCCAGAGAAAGCCTTATTGAGAACGTGATTGAAAACAAAACAAAACAGAACTTTATATTACAGTATAAAGAACATAAAGAGTGCAAAAAGCACAAGTATGCAGTGGGATGAGTTTTCTTGAAGGGAACACGTTTGTGTCATCAGCACTCAGATTAAGAATAGAATGTTACTAGCCCCTCAGAAGGCTCAGTCACCCCTTCCCAAAGTATTACCCCATTGATCGCTAATTCCAGAACTTGCTATTGGCCTGTTTGTGAGCTTTATATTAATGTAATCATGTGCAATATATTCTTTTGTTTCTGGCTTCTTTCATTCAACATGGTTTGTGAGATTCATCCGTGATCTTCCAGGTATTTGTAGTTCATTCATTTTTGTTGCTGTAGAGCTTTCCGTTGTATGATGATGATTCCTCGGCAAGTGAATAGTGCTCCCTTTTCTGTGTTTGTCTCTGGTGAAGACGTCTGTGGGGGATGTAATTAGAAGTGGACTTGCTGGGTTGTGTGGTATGAGTCTGTTCATTTTAGTAGATACTGAGAAACAGCTTTTCAAAGTGGTTATCCACCGGCATGGTGCGGGAGCTCCACATTCTTGACAACACTTGGTATTTATTGCCTGCCATTTAACTAGCTGTTCTGGTGGGCGTTAGAGGTATTCCACTGTGGCTTTAATTTGCATTTCCCTGTAGATTTAGGGCAGGTGAGGACTTTTTCATATGTTTATTGGCCATTTTGATATCACTTTTTGGGGCGATGGAAATATTCTGTATCTTCATTGTGGTAGCGAGAGGTGGTTGGTTATGGATGCGTTCTGAGAGCAAGGCTGACATGATACGTTTATGATCTGGAAATGGGGTGGGGAAAAGAGCAGCCAGGAATGGCATTAGGTTCTATTTTTATTTTTTGCCTTAGCAACCTGAAGGAGGGGAGGTGGGACGTTGGAGATAGATAGAGAAGGTGCAGAAAATCTGGAGCAGTGGTACCAGACTTGCATGTTACAGACCTAATTTAAAAAATTTTTCAGCATTTTATGAAGAAAGGCCATTTGAATATGAAAAGAATAGAAAGGACATGGTCTCAAAATAAAGAGCAACCCTTTCAATTGCATAAATGTAGCTAGCTTTATGAAATACTCATAAACGATCCCCTCACCCCTTATCTCCCTGAGGACCTACACTTGTGGGCACTGGTTTGCAGACTAACTTTGGAACTCACTTATCTGTAGTATTACATACGTATTTTTTGTCTTCGATATTACTGATGAATGAGCATCATCTCTGTCCTTAAACTTGCAGTAGATTGAGGTTAGAGTCTAAATATGAGAAGCCATAAAAAAAACTTCAAAGCAGGCCATGTGTCATTTCTAGCCCAGAAATACTCCATTTCTTAAAAAAAGAGCCAGAGCAAGAGCCAGGTGCATCTCAAGGGCACATATGGTGCACGTGTAATCATAGTAAAGCTCTGAACTCCTCTTAGTAACTTCCTTGCCTTGAAGCTCTATGAAATTATTGTTTCTCAGATTTTGTTTTGAAGAAGCCAAGCTCGGAGTTTTCTTTAGCAAGTTCATTTGCCTCTTCCTTAGGGGAAAGTACCATTATTTTTGACTGTTGTCTATTTCCATTCTCCCCACCACCAGTGTGAAATTAGCTAAGCGTGCTGCAGAGCATTAGCTAAAAGCAGTTCGGGGCAGCTGGAGTCGCTCTGAGTGCCTGTGACCCAGAGCGTGGTGGGCGCTAACTTCAGCAGACCTGTCCGGAATCTCTGTTCATGCATACTTGTGCTGTCCTTTGAATCGAATACCCACTCTCAATTTGGCAGAGCTGAGTCGCCTTCTGAATGAGTATCATTGTCATTAATTGGCTTCAGAAGTGCGTAAGTGATCTTTTACGTGAAAGTTTTGCCTTTGAGTATTACCTGAGAAATATTTTGTGCAGTTTGATAATATAGAGTAATTTGATTATTCAGAGATATCAAATGTCCTTCGCAAGATTCTCCTGCCATTTCAAAGAAAAGTATTACTAACCACTGATTACTTTTCTCATCTTTGTCAACTGATTTTATGGGACTTAATGTCTTTCTACCAAGAAGAGAGTTTCATTTTAATACATGCAATCACTTCTTGGTGTTTCCAGTCTGCTTTTGGTGTGAGATAAGAGGGTAATATTTTAGTTACCTGATGTGCCTGTGGTTTTAACATTTTGGTCTTGCCCCGAGGGATGGGTGAAGGTAAGTGAAAAGTTCATTGCTGCTTTGTGAATTAAGTTGTGCCTTGGCACAGAGTGCTGATCATTTTGGCGTTGCAACACGGTATTAGATCACCTTGTCTGCAGTTTGGGAATGTTTGGGAAAGTGCAGGCTTCTCCATAAACTTGAGCTGGTATAGAAAGTGATGTTTATTGTATCCTGTCCTCAAATATCTCGCCAAGTTACTGTCATCAGACTCTTTATTGATAGAAAATTAGTTAGGCAAAAATCATTTTCTTCTCCTTGCGTGGCAGAGGTGATGAAATTTATGAGAAAGTGCATATAAGGGAAGGTTGGAAGTGTTGATTATGGATTTGAGCCCTGGCTGGAAACAAAGAACGCTTGACTTACAGTGGAATGTTCAGTGTGTTACTCGTGTCTTTCAATCTCAGCTCTCGTATATGGAAATAATGAAAGGGATATGTGCCGTGTGAATTGGTCAGGGTTTTTGGTTACAGATACTGAGATCTATTCTACTGAGTGTAAGCAGAAGGGGATTTATGAGGGGTGATAGGTAGCTTAGCAAATCGTCGGGAGGGCTGAAGAAAGGGCCCATAGGCTGAATTTCTGGGAATGGTGGTCAGTGCTGCACCGTGGAACTGGCCCTGTGAGGGGGCTGCTGCCCCTGCCTGAGTCAGGATGCTCCAAATCAGGAAGCCAGAGCCAGGATCCCTCCACGCTGCCAGCAGAGTGGCTGCTTCCCCCTTGCTTCTTTTCCCACGTGATGTGACTCTATCCTGAAGGAGTCCCATGTGGTACGTGTGGTTGGCAGAACCTAATTCACAAGCCTTGCCAATACTGTAGGGCAAAGAAAGCTAGAAACCTAATCCTTCCATCCCAAATCACTGTATTTGCTTTCTTTTTAATTCTGCGTTGGGAAGGTAAGCTTTCCACAGAAGGGAGCTGGTAAACAGTGGTGAGAGCAAGTACAGATTTGGGGCCTCTGCATACGATGCTTATCACAGCACCCATTTGTAATAGTATAGTAGTAAGAATACTAATAGATTACAAGTAACTTTGAAGGAAGCCTACCATTTAAAAGCATGCTTTTTAAGATTGGGGGTGGTAGTGCGTGAGGAATATTTAAAATCCCAGCAGGTGCATGCTTGTGTTAGTTTAGGATTTCCGTATTAGTTTAATAAGAGTATGTTGATAATAAAGCCAAGACAAAAATAACTGTCTTTTTTTTGCAAGTTCTTTTGTCCTTAGTCAGCTAGTCCAGACTCGTTCTTGTGAATCTTTTGATCCGAGAGGGAGAGTTAAGACTCTGTGCGTGGGTCAGTATAAATTCATTACTTTCTCAGAACAAAGTATATGGATCTGTGATGGTAGGTTAGCATTATTATAATTTTTTGGGTGTGGTTATTTACCTACCTTTTTTTCTGAAATGGATCTAGCCCTGGAAGGGATTTGGAAATCATGTGGTCCGGTGCTCAGATTTCATAGTCGAGGAAATCGAAGGCCAGGGAGTAAAGAGATTTGCTCAGGGTTCGACAGCTGGTCGGTGGAGGAGGCCTCCTGATTCCACAGCCTACCTGGTCTTTCCCCAGTAACCTCTCTGGGGAAGCACTGGTTTCTCCCCATTGGGATGAAGCTCCAGTGCCTCCTGGGCTCTTGTGCTGAGATTTAAGTCCTGGTGTCGTAGTTTGGATGGCTCAGTGGGTTGTTGGTTGGATAATACTGCGTGCTATTCTTCTATGCGTCAAGTAATACTTGGAAATTTATTCCTGAGTTTTAAGGAAAATGGATCACAGAAGTAAGAATTTTGTTCAAACTAACACGGAGGGGGGTGGCGGGGAGAAAACCCCTTCAATGACCATGCCTAATTGAAGATGTAAGTTTCACTTGGTGTAAACTGATGTGCAAAAATGAAGGGGGTTTCCCCCCAGCTCTCTTCTGTTTACACTTCTGGGCTGTTCATAAATTTGCTCCTATGCCGTTCCTTTGAGGAGGCGTTGCTAGTACACGCACAGTCAGTACAAGGTAAAAATTACTAGGAAACTTTAGTTTGACTCACTTCTCAGCTCCTTCAGGTCTGTGCTCAGGTGCTGCCTCTGTTGTGAGCCACTTAAGATTGCAGTTTACCCTCCCTTCATTCACTCCTGAATCCCCTTATTTTGCCGCCCTGGACTCCTTTTCCATAGCACATGGTCCCTCTCACGATACAGATGTATCTCCCATGTCATTTGTGTTTATGTTATGTTTACTGCTGATGAGTACATGATGTATCTTACGTCTGTATTACGTCCAAGTATTCTGTGGGTTGTGTCTCCATTAGATTACAAGCTCCATGAAGGCAGACTTTTGTCAGTTCGTGTATTCCCACCAGAAGAGTAAGTGGTGCCTGCCCGTAAGAGGTAGTCAGCATACAAATGCATGAACTTGGCAGAAGCAACTACTCTTTAGGGTTTCTACTAGTAAAATGCCAGGTTCATGGTCCTCATGTTTATGTTTTTTTTCATGCACTCACCGGGGATGGCAAAATCACCAACTGGTACGTGAAGAAAATAAATTCTCTTAAGAGTATGAGTTGTGTTGTAAACAAGTTTTCTGGAACTTCTTGCTTATTTGGCAATAAGCAAGAAACTCAGTTTCAGATGAAAAAAAAAATCATTACATTTGCAGATATTAGTGGAATATGGAACATATTCTTTAGACTTTAAAATGTAGATTACTAACTGGTCAAAATGTACACAGAAATTCTCAGATACAGATTTGCGTGGTAGCTGGTTTTAAACCTAATTGATAGAAAAGCTTTTCATTTTCAGCATTGGTGGCACATAAGCCAGGTTTCAGACTATCAAGGTCCTGAGGCGGCAGGGGTGGGAAGAGGAAGGAGTCAAGGTCTGGGGAGAGTTGAAAAAACACTTAGTAGTCATCCAGATGTGAAAGTACATTTCCACACCTGTTCCTAGAAGTTGAAACACAAGACAGGGAGATACATTGAATGCAGATGAAGTCCATCGTCTTCTAAAATTTTCAAAATTTTCGCTTACCTAACCTGGTGGTAGCTTCCTGCTAAGTTCTGGGGCATAATGTAACTTTTAAATGTTCATTTTTATTGTTTAAAGATATATTTGACTTTTAGAATTCAAGGGAAATAAAGATGATCCTTAATGTCTTAAGAAGATGTTAAGAAACCTAGGAAATATCTTGGAAATAGACTATACTGGCTTTTTATGTCCCCTTGAGCCCAAAGGGTAAATGACTTGCCCGACATCACACGATGAGCTCATGGTAGAATTGGTACTCATTTTTGTCACAGGTTTTAACTGAAGTGTCCTTAAGAAGAGAGGAGTGTACAGGCCTTGGAGATAGATAACCTAGGGGCAGTTATGAATTTGTTCATAGATTTATGTTTTATCTTAAAGGTTTCAAAAATTCATGCAGATATTTCATCCTATACAAATTGCATTCTTCTCTTTTGATGTGTCTAAGCATGCACATTTTGTGCTTGAGGAATTGTCATCTGGAATTGGAGGAAATGAACAGAATCAAAGATCACCTTACATTATTGTGTTAGAAGTGTTTAAAAAATCAGAATCTTAAAAGAAGACTACAGTGGAGCAATAAATTTATTTGATCTGCTCTAAGGTTAAAAATACATTATAATAGAGGAAATTAATTATAGTGCAGTGAAAATATACCTTGTTTTCACCTCAACTTGGGAAGAATGGATTGCTATTTTTGTTAATTCAGCATTCTGTAAGTGAAGTAAGGCATCTTGCTTTGTATTTTTTTTTTTTTTTTTTTTTTTGCTAGAGGTACAGGTTTGGAAGTGATCAGTATTTTTTTAAAAAGAGGCTTTTAGGGGCACCTGGGTGGCTCGGTCGGTTAAGGGCCCGACTTCGGCTTGGGTCATGATCTCGCAGTCCGTGAGTTCGAGCCCCGCATTGGGCTTTGTACTGACAGCTCAGAGCCTGGAGCCTGTTTCGGATTCTGTGTCTCCCTCTCTTTCTGACCCTCCCCCATTCATGCTCTGTCTCTCTCTGTCTCAAAAATAAAAATAAACGTTAAAAAAATTAAAAAAAAATAAATAAAAAGAGGCTTTTGTATATAATTTTGTACATATGGTTTCCCTGAAGATTAGATCATGTTTGTGTGGAGAAAGACAGCCAGCTCCTCCCTACCCCTTCCCCAAGCAGGGAATTAATTACTCTAAAGGTTTTGCTTCTTAATCTTTTGTGTTAATCTTTTTTTTTTTTTTTTTGCAACACATGGTTAAATGAGATTTTTATCCTGCAGACTGATTTGTAGCTTGATTTTAATAGGCTCCAAAATATCGTTTCCACAGTTGATGAAAGGGCAGGGTGTGATAGGAAGAGCCCCAGGCTGGCAGTCAGGAGAATTTGACTTAATCTTATCTGTAGGATGAGGGTTTTACAGTGGTAATGGGGTACTGCAGTCTCTTCCAGCTCCAGGAGCTTATGATACGTATTTGTTCATAATCTGCTTAGTACCTCCATACCCGTATTTCCTAAAACGTAAAAATTTACAGGCGGTGTGTGTGTTTCAAGTTTCACGGTCTCCCCAGGAAGCAGTTCCCTCAGGGTGAATACTTTGGGGGCCTGTTCCCCCTCGCTTCAGTCTGGCTGGTGGGTTCTCCTATGTGACTGCAGGGGAGTCACTCCGCGAGAACTTGTCGAGCAGTCACCGGTGACTCATGAAAGACCCTTCCTTCTGCTGCTAAGCAGCATAAGTTCCATTAGCCTCTTAGCATTTTTGAGACAACCCCCGAGGGTGAGGAATTTTCAGATGGGGCCTGGAATCTTTAGGAGCTGGACAGTTGCTGCCCTTGAGC
The DNA here is from genome assembly GCF_018350215.1 of Panthera leo. Lineage (NCBI taxonomy): Eukaryota > Metazoa > Chordata > Mammalia > Carnivora > Felidae > Panthera > Panthera leo. The sequence goes on from NC_056684.1 coordinate 116,170,808, forward strand.
AGTTTGTCACTTGGAGTCCTTGTATTGACGTTGGAAGTAGCCATCTACATTTTTGTGGTCTTATTACATTTGCAGATTTTCCACTGGTCAGAGGTGTAAATGTGAGGAGGCCTTTGGCAGAAAGGCCCCCATGATTGTTTCACCACGCTAGTGTCACGTACCCGTGGTCTCTTTCTCCTTGAAGTTGTCCCGTGGCTTGTGTGTTTTCAGTTGTGTGTATCACACTGGCTAGTTTACTAGCTCTAGGTGGATACGCAGAAATACCCTGCAGAATTAACTGGATTCACGTCCCAGTCTGGCAGAGTTGTATGTTGAGAAGCCCAAATACAGAATGTGTTGGCAGGCACGTCCTGGCACATGGTGAGTGATTTGTGGGTGGGAAGCAGTGCAGCTCTGTGGTTAAGACAACCGGGCCGGAAGCCCCTGCTCCACGATCGCGCTTGATTGTAGTTTAGTGCCCAACACAGACTCGTTTGTCTTTTTTTTAGAAATCGTAGCTCCAAAGTCAGAGACAGCCATAAAGCCCCTGGATTATTTTGTGATGTAGCTCTCATTCTTTTTCACGTCTTCTGGATTTGAAGTTTTGAAGATTTGAAGTTTTGAAGATTTGAAGTTTTGTGCTCAAGTACAGTCTGGATGGAGTAAGGTGCCCGTGAAAGTCTTCTTTTGAGGCTGAAGAAAGCCTTTATTTCTCTTTCATTTCCCCAAGGTATGACGGTATTAGAGCAGATGGAAGGCTGGAGTTTGAGCTTAAGTTGTGTGAAAACTTTATCAGCCAATTGGCTGACTCTTAATGATGAGACAGGAAGAACCACCCACGTTTTCCATTTTGGATTTGAGTCACAGAAAACAGGTTTCCTGCAGAAACCATTTGGCTTCAACAAGTGTACGGAAATCTCATCTCTGATCAGATTGATGTTTTTATCTTCATTGTGCATGTATTTCCAATTAATTATTTTCCCCTTTTTAATCCATAGGTTCAGTTTCAAATGTGAATGACAGTAAACTAATATCCAAGATTCCTGTATAAGAAGTCGATCAAAAGGACTGTACTTTCAGGTAAGGAGCTAATTTTACTTTATCTTTAATAATACACAGCTGCTTTGGCAGGAGTCTGGCATGTCCCCTACCCCCTTTCACATGAATAGAAGTATAGGTGAATTTTTTAAAAGGCACAAATTGATTACCCTAGACAGGTTTCCACCTGTTTGGGATTATAAGAGGTGTCAGCCGAGTTGGCCACTTAAAACCATTAGAGAAGCAATCAATATGTGATGGCAGTTAACACACATATACACTCATAATGGCCTAAAGTTGTATTTGAGTTTTTTGTTTTTGTTTTTTTTTTTAGATGGAGGAAGGAAATCATCCTTTCTTCTAATACCTACCCTTTCCTTCCCATAATTGATCGATTACTCTGTCATCTATTTTCCATGTATTTGAAGTTTAAACACATAGATGATTTTCAGATTAATTTCTCTACCTCTGTGGCATCCCAAAGTACAAGAATAGCTCTGGGCATAAGAGATCATAGGAAAAGCCCTGTACTTGAAGTAATTTGGAATTTACAGGGCTAGTATTTAGAAATGAATTTTCCCCTGGAGGAAAGGGAACTGTGCAGACCGGACACAAACAGCTCCCCCCAGTCAAAAAAACATTTGCATAGAAAACATTGTGCTGAGTTGGGATTGTCATAGTTTTATGGATACAAATAAAAGCATATTTCATAGAAGTCATATATTGGCTTTTTAATCAATTACCTAGTTTTTCTAATTGATTTTGAGGCATTGAGTCCTCCTCCCACCCCCATATTAGCCTTTGCACCTCATTACGATGGTTATTTTTCAAGTTTAAAATATGTAAAATTCAATTTTAAATTAATAGCATCCTTTGAAGAAGGACTGTGGCAACTGGGTGAGTAATCCAAAAATTACTGCTGAGTAAAGCATTGTAGGATGGCTCTTGTAGCAGGCTCTGTCTCCTGACTGTGTTACCAGTGAACAGAAATTAGTTTGCAAAACATGAGCACACCAGCAAAGAGAGCTCAGTAGAGACAAACTGGCTTGGGATTTATAACAAGCTGCAGATGGTGTATGGACATAATTTCTTTCCAGTTCATCCTGGGATCAGCTTAGTCAGACCTCTGTAGTAACTTTTTTTTTTTTTTTTTTTTTTAACGTTTATTTATTTTTTGAGACAGAGAGAGACAGAGCATGAATGGGGGAGGGTCAGAGAGAGAGGGAGACACAGAATCTGAAACAGGCTCCAGGCTCTGAGCTGTCAACACAGAGCCCGAAGTGGGGCTCGAACTCATGGACTGCGAGATCATGACCTGAGCCGAAGTTGGATGCTCAACCAACTGAGCCACCCAGGCGCCCCTGACCTCTGTAGTAACTCTTAACTCACCTCCCTGCACGGCTCTTTGCAAGGGTGAGATCCCCTTACTCTCTGCTGAGAACTCTCCTGGGCCTCTCCCACTGCCTGTCACAGCAATTCTCAAACTTTTGGGTCTCAGAAACCCTAGCATTAAAATTGTTGAAGCCCCAAGAGAACTTTAGTGTTGATGTTGATTATATCCATTACTACTTACTGTATTGAAATGGAGAAAAATTTAGAGCATTAGAATATATAAGCTTGCATTCCCTTAGCTGCAGAGTGATGACATCATTGCCCCTTAGCTGCAGAGTGATGACATCATTAGTCCTGCAGTTTCTGGCAAACACTGTACATTTAGGAGAGAAAGAAAGAAAAGGCAAATTGTATGCTATTATATTTAAAAGTTAGATTTATTGAGGCATAACTTATATACAGTGAAATTCACCTTTTTAAGTGTTCAGTTCTTCTCTGGGTTTTGACAAATGCATTGTGGTTGTAGAAGATAAAGAACATTTCCATCACTCTAGAATGTTCCCCTGCCTTAGCCTTATACCCTCTGACCTTTTTCTGTCCTGTAGTTGTGCTTTGTCCCAAATGTCATGTAAATGGAATCGCAGAGTCGTAGCCTTTTGAGGCTGGCTTCTTTCATTTAACATAACACATTTGAGATTCATCCATGCTGTTGTGTATATCACTGATTCTTTTTTTTTTTTTTTTTCTTTAATTGCTGAGTCTTATTCCAATGTATGAAAATACTTCTGTTTGCCCATTTACCAGTTGGAGAACATTTGGGCTGTTCCTAGGTTTTGGTGGTGATGTGTCCTAACGTTAATATTAAAACAGTTTTAACCTTAACCTTTAACCCTGCGAGGGTCTCAAGAATCCCCAGGAGCTGGAGACCTCTCTGAGGACCTCTGGCCATGTTGCCTGCGTGTGATGTGCCCTCTGTCTAGAACGCCAGGACGTAGCTCGAGGGTCTCCTCTGTGCAGGCCTTTCTAAGCCCTCTTTCTACCGTCACTCCTGGGCCCCATGTCTGGTCTGCTCACCACCATCTTTGAACTCTGCTGTGCCTGCTCCCAGGGCTCGGCAGTTACTTGAGGATGTGGCAGCTTCCTCACCTCTGAGGGCGATGCCTCCACTCTCGGTCCCAGCACATGCCTGGTACATGTTTGAATGAATAAATAATACTTCCTTTACATATGTGAGGCATTTTATTACTTATAAGAGATTTTCTCATAAAACATTCATCCCTCATTTTTAGCTCTGCAAAGTATATATAGCAAAGTGATTTTTTAAATATCTTTTATTTTTATTTTCATCAGATAAGGATATCTGTGGTCTTTACCAAGCTGTAATTTAGAATAACCCGGGAAGCTTTTAATAAACAGATTAAATGCTAATCTCTGGAGATCAGGCTTGAGTTAGTACTATTATTTAAAAAAACATCACTGTTGAACCTGATGTGCAGCCCACAGAGAACCATTGTCCTAGAACTTGGTTTACTGTGAAGTCTTAGCGATGACGTCGTTCAGACTGGAACCCTGATCCTTGACTCCTACTGGAATGCCTTTTCCTCCACACTCCGGACTCTCCCGTGACTCTCCCGTGAATAGAAGCACTATAGAGATTTAGAGAGCCTTGTTGTAAGATGACTGTGTTTTCAATTTGTGTGTTTTCAATTTATGGTGTTCTGGTGTGAAGACCAGAACAGTGAATTTAGGATGGGGGTGGAGCGGACTGTGTTTCCGTTTTGACTCTGCATTTATTAACCTTGGATTAATAAATACTTAAGTTTGTTCTCAGGTTTTTTTTTTTTTTTTTTTTTTTTGAGAGAGAACTTGTGCCCATGCGAGTGGGGGAGGGGCAGCGGGCATAAGAGAATCTTAAGTGGGCTCCATGCCCAGCATGAGCCCGGACTCGAGGCTCACTCCCACGACTGTGAGATCGTGACCTAAGCCGAAATCAAGAGTTGGGAGCTTAACCAACTGAGCCACCCAGGCGCCCCAGTGTCCATTCCTATTTTTGAAATAAGGATACTACCTTAAATTCTAGAAGTTTATTGTGGGGATCCAATTAGATACCGTGTTAAGAGACTTTAAAGGATTTATATAAAGGATTGCAAAATCCTTTTGTAAACTATAAAATGCTTTCTAAGACTTATTTTTACTTGATTTTAGCCTAGTCTATTTATTGGTTGAATTTCCTTGAGGCTCATGAGTTAAACAAGTAATATAAAAATACGGTGTCACTGAAATAGTGAAATAAAAGAATTATGCAGAATAAAACCAAGAGGTTGTCATTGGTTGCATAGTTTTGATGCTTTGTGTATGAATTAAGTGCATAAATATGTATACACGTGACATACTATTTTTTTGGGTTGTATCAACATAGAGTCTTATATATTTGTGTTCTTTTTAGTTTGAGAGCATGTTTTTGATCATTCTGTATTAGAATATATAAATCCCTCTCATCCTCTCATTCTTCTTATAGCTGCATGATTTTTTCATATATTTTCATATTGTTGGACATTTAGCCTGTTTCCAGTCTTTCACTTTTATTAAAAATGCTAGTGAGAAAAAAAGAAAAAAAAAAAATGCTAGTGAACATTCTTCTTAGATCTTATTAAATCATTAGTTAATTCTTATTAAACTATTTACTCTGTTTTATAGATACTGGGAGATAAAGCAGTAAATGTCTTGTTTATGAAATCTTAGACAGTTTCTGCTCAAGTCAGGATAGAACTTAGACTTAAAGGGGCGCCTGGGTGGCTCAGTTGGTTAAGCGTCTGACTTTGGCTCAGGTCATGATCTCTTTGGCTTGTGAGTTTGAGCCTCGTGTCGGGCTCCGTGCTGACAGCTCAGAGCATGCAGCCTGCTTCGGATTCTGTGTCTCCCTGTCTCTTGGCCCCTCCCTTGCTCATGCTCTGTCTCTCCCTGTCTCTTAATCTCAATAATCAATAAACTTTAAAAAAAAATTAAAAAAAAAAAAAAGAACTTAAGTCTTAAAAAAAATTGTGGCAAAATATACTAGACCTTGGAGAACTTTTTCGTATGATCTTTGTGAATTTTGTTTGTTTTATTTTTGTTGTATTATCCTGTCACTATTTGGATAGACTTTTAAAGATTAGTGTGTATGTTTCTTAACTCCCTTAGCTGTGATTGCTTCATACTTTTTCCTTGAGTAGTAACAGCAGTGCAACAGTAATGTCAGTACTTATGCTGTACTAGTACTCTGCTAGGAGCTTATTATATACATAGTCTTATTTCTTCCTCTTAGTAACCCACTGATTTGGTGGTGGTCTCCAGGTTAAGCATTTTGAAATGGAGGATCAGAGAGGTCAGATCACTTGCCCAAGGCTAGTTATGGGTCTAGGATTCAAAGGTCCTGCTTCCAACTACTATGCTAAACAGTCTGCCAGGATTTCACTGAATCAGAGATGGTACTTTTATTAATGACATCACAAATTACTTTGTAATTTACTTGTATGTGTATATTTTGCTTAAAAATTTTTTTTTTAATGTTATTTATTTTTGAGAGAGAGAGAGAGAGACAGAGACAGAGAGAGACAGAGTGCGAGCAGGGGAGGGGGCAGAGAGAAAGGGAGACACAGAATCTGAAGCAGACTCCAGGCTCTGAGCTGTCAGCACAGAGCCCAATGCGGGGCTTGAACTGGCGAACTGTGAGACTGTGACCTGGGCCAAAGTCAGATGCTCAACTGACTGAGCCCTACCCAGGTGCCCCTATTTTGCTTTCTTAATGCCATTAATAATTTCACCTGTGCAGAAATAGTCCATGCTTTATTCGATTTTGTAGTAAGTATAATAAAAGCAATATAGTAATTAATAAATATAAATGCTTATTGAATAGAATAATTGGTATTTTGGAGCGAAAGAGGCCACTAGATGGGGAATTGTTGTTGAATTCTATTTATTAACTAACAGAATAACCTTGGTAAATGAATGCTGTTTCCTCACTGATAACATAATATTGGACTAAATAATTCACTCTGTACTTAATCAGCTATCAGTCCTGAATTATATTAGTGTCAATAAGAACATTCGTCAGTGGTAATGTAGATGAATTGCGAAATGGAATTCTAGTAATGCTTCCCCTTACCTTGAGTAATAAGGTGAATACTTCTGGATGGGTTTGTTCATTCATGATGAACGCAAGATTAAAATGATCTATCTGAGTTGATGAGAACACCCGAATGCAGCCTCAAAGTTTTTTTTAAGCACATTGGAATATATGTTCTTATAATTTTATTGAAGGCATAGTTTTGAGTATTTTAAGTGGCCATCGGTGGTTATTTCTCAGTAATGATTATTATAGATGGAGTTTTAGTGAAGATATGGTTTCACATATTCTTTGTGTACTCTATGTCACTCACTTTTCACTTGAATGATAAAACTGAGGTCTAAGTGGCATAGTCTGGAGACATGTGATGGTCAGCTTCTTAACTCTTAGTGTCCTTAGTCTCTCCTTTTTAAGCCTTAAAATACAGTGGCTGGATGGTTGAAATAGATCTTTTGCTGGATTCTCAGCCTTAGAGACTGAATTCTGTATTTTTTTAAGGGGCACCTGGGTGGCTCAGTCGGTTAAGCGGCCGACTTCGGCTCAGGTCATGATCTTGCGGTCCGTGAGTTCGAGCCCCGCGTCGGGCTCTGTGCTGACAGCTCAGAGCCTGGAGCCTGTTTCAGATTCTGTGTCTCCCGCTCTCTGACCCTCCCCTGTTCATGCTCTGTCTCTCCCTGTCTCAAAAATAAATAAAACGTTAAAAAAAAATTATAAAAAAAAAAAAGAAAAAAACTTAGAGTAAAGCAGAGTTAAAACATCAGCATTTCATCTCATTCCTGGTTTTTAACTTATAAGCATTTTTAAAAGGAAATATTTTTGGCCAATGTTTCATAATTGGCCAACAGAAGAGAATCAGTTGGTTCATCTTCCCGTGTGGATTTGTTGACTAAAAGTTCCTCTAGCTCCACAAAGTGAGCTTAGATCATAGGAAGCAATTGGGTGGTAGTGACTCTTAGTTGCTATTGATATGCAGTGGATTTCAGTCAATAGCCCCGTGCAGTCTACTCCATGCAGCACATTTTAAGTGTTCTCAGATTCATCTTTTTCTCTTATTTCTAGATTTACTGATTTGCTTGGATAGATCCAGAAACAGCATTGTACTTGGGGCTGCTTTCTGAGATGACACACCCCACCCTTCAGAGGAATTCATTTCTTTTTGGAGTTTGGATTTTGTTATTTTTATCTGTGTTCCATACTGTAATTGTCAGCTTTTAGAATGTAAATGCTCAAGTACATCCTGCCGCAGTGACTAAGGGGCATTATGTAAGGACTTACCACCACCCTACCCCCTTCTTTTTAGTATGTGGACATCACATTCCTTGGCCTACTATTTGTTTTGCATCTGTATTTCACTGTAACCCTAACAAGTTCATTCAAGCAGTGGTTAGACTGAGGTTAAGTGGTATTATGGTTGTTTGGCAGGATATGGCCATAAACACTTCTCTTTAAACACGGAATGGCCTGAGGTGGCTGTAATGTTCAATTGCATAATCACAGATTACACTTGACAAGCACAGGAATGAGTACACGGGCCACATACATCTGCAGTGAGAAATTGCCCCACAGCATGGAGTCTACTGTAGAAACCATCTGTAGAGTTCCCTTGAGTGTTTTCTTAGATAATTACCTTAATATCATTCATTTAATTGGAATGTTTCTGATGAGATGGAACTATGAATAGCATTTCAGGGTTTCCAGAAGCCTCCCACCTAACATCTAAAGGAATGAGTTAAAATGTTAGAAGTGTTTTAAAAATGTGTATGCTCCTCAAAATTTTGTCTGTTTTCTCCTCTCTTTCTCCCCTCCCTACTGGTATTTTTGTGACGTGAAATCTGTTTTATAAAACGTACCCTCAGAAATAATTCACTTTCTAGAGATTGGGTGGTGTGGAGTTTAGAGACATTCTATTTGAAATGCCTGGTGATGTGTCCATTCAGGGAGTCTCTGTGAATGTGAGGAACGGGTCTTCGGAGCTCTTAGATGGTACTGGAACACACTGCAGGTTACCTTGGGCAGCCGAGGAATGGAAATCAAGTTGCCGGTTACTGTGTGTGGAAAGGCCTTTGGGGCATATTATGTATTCTTTGAGGCTAATGTGAATATTTAAAAGAAAAATTTTTTCATTTTTTATATATATATATGTATGTGTATATAAACACACACACACACATGCACACGCATATATATATATATAGAGAGAGAGAGAGAGAGAGAGAGAGAGAGAGAATCTTAAACAGATTCCACACTCAGCACTGAGCCCCACGTGGGACTCGATCCCACGACCCTGGGATCATGACCTGAGGTGAAAATCAAGAGTCAGATGCTCCACCCAGGTGGTCCTGATGTGAATATTTGTGAAAAAGTGTTTTACTTCCTTCATTACCATTTTCAGTATTTATCAGGAAACTGGATATATTTGATATGGGACTCAGTGTTTCTGTCGTCTTAATTTTTACTGAATGTTTTTATTGAACTTGTTTTTCAAGTAGGCATTTTAAATTTTTGTAATTGTTTATGCACGTTTCATGTGTTTTATTCAAACTGATTTGTCTATAAACTACTATAAACTATAGACTGGTTTGTCTATAAACTACTATAAAATACTTCCTTGTCAGAGGCCCCAAGGTTGACACTATAGATTTTTATTTGAAATGTTTATTATTTTAAACTAATTTTTTTTTTTTTTTTTTTTTTTTTTTTTTTTTTTAGCAAAGTAATAATACCCCCGGTTTAAATACGAAGTAAAATCATAGTTCAGGCTTGAGAAGAAAAGTTCTTAAGCTCCACCTGTTGCTTTTCAGAAGCAGCCATTTTCAGGGTTTTCTTTTTTAACTGTTTCTTCTGGCATTTACTGCCATATGTCTAAAGAAGTTATTTTTACTCCTGTGGCTCGGCTTTTCAACTCTAAGCATTATCTTTTGACTATTTCCTGCAGAAGATAAGGATTTAACTTCCTGACTTGTCTTTCCCCATCCTCCCAGTGATAATTAAAAAAATTTTTAAAAAGTTTTTTTTTAAATGTTTTATTTATTTTTGAGAGAGACAGAGGGAGAGAGAGAGAGAGAGAGAGAGAGAGGTACAAGTAGGGGAGGGGCAGAGAGACAGGGTGACACAGAATCTGAAGCAGGCTCCAGGCTCTGAGCTGTCAGCACAGAGCTTGATGTGGGGCTCAAACTTGTGAACCGTAAGACATGACCCAAGCCGAAGTTGGATGCTTAACCGACTGAACCACCCAGGTGACACCCAGATTACTTTTTTTTAATTTTAAGTAAGCTCCATACCTAATGTGGAGCTTGAACTCACACATGCTCAACCGACTGAGGCAGCCAGGCACCCCACTCCCAATGATAATTTTATTGAATTTTTGGCCAAGCTGTCATTTAACGTTTACAGTATTATTTAAAAAAAAAAATTTTTTTTTCTAATGTTTATTTAGTTTTGAGGGAGAGAAAGAGACAGAGCATGAGCGGGGGAGGGGCAGAGAGAGAGGGAGACACAGAATCCGAAACAGGCTCCAGGCTCTGAGCTGCCAGCACAGAGCCCGATGTGAACTCGTGGACTGTGAGATCATGACCTGAAGCCAAAGTCAGGACGCTTAACCAACTGAGCCACCTGGGCACCCCTGTAATAGTTGCTTCGTACATTTGCTGGAACTTTGCACACAAACTATCACATGATTTGCAAATAAGAAGTTTTACTTCTTCCTTTTAGATCTTTATGCCTTTTATTTCTTTTTCTTGCCTTCCTGAATGGCTAGGACCTCCTGTTGCCTAAAATGTGACAAGGACACACATTCTGCCTGTTCTTCAGCTCGGGGGAAAAACAAGTCAGTTTTTCACCTTTGAGTGTGATGTTGTTTTTGGGTGTTTTTCTTTTTTTCTTTTTCTTTTTCTTTTTTCTTTTTTTTACAGTTCATCAGTTTGAGAAACTTCTCTAACTCTTCCTAGTTTGTGGGAGTTTTATCATGAATGGCTGCTGGATTTTGTCAAACACCTTTTCTATATCTGATCTGATCCTATATTTTTCTCCTTTAGTCTGTTACATGGATTGATTTTCAAATGTTAACCAATTGTTGGGGGTAGACTGTACTTGCTCATAATGTACCTTTTTAATATATTATTAGATTTGATTTGCTAAGGTTTTGTTAAAGGTATTTGTGTCTATCTTCATGAGGGATACAGCTCTGTAATTTTTATTTTTTGTAATGTCTCTGTCGGGTTTTAGTATTAGCATTCTGCTAACCTTATAAGGTGAGTTGGGCAATGATCCTTCCTCTGTTTTCTGAAAAAGTTAAATTTCCTTTTTGAATGTTTGATGGAATCCACCAGTGAAATCATCTGGAGTTGTTCTTTTGCTGCTTTGGAATATTTTTGACAACAGATTTACTATCTTTAAAAGGTAAAGGGCTAATTAGATCTTCTGATTCTTCCTGTGCCAATTTTGATAGATTCTATTTTTCTAGAAATTTATTTGCTTTATGTAAGTTGTGTCAAGTATTCTCTTATTATCCTCTTAAACGTTGACAAGATCTCTGGTGGTATATGTTTTTTCATTTCTGGTATTGGTGATTTGTGTTTTGTCTCTATTTTTGATCTAACTAGAAGTCTGTCAGTTTTGACGGTAATTTTAAAGACCTGTATTTTGGTTTTGCTAATTTTGTCTGTTGTCTGTATGTTTTCTACTTCATTGACTCTGGTCTTTATTATTTTCTTCCTAATATGTTGGGTTTAGTTTGCTCTGCTCTTTATGATTTCTTAAGATAGAATGTTAGGGTCATGGTGATAGATAGATCCTTTTCTATTTTCTTGAATTAAGCATTAAAGTTTTAAGTTTCCCTTTAAGTACTATTTTAGCTGCATCCCACAAATTTTGATATGTTTTACTTTTGTTGCTATTTGGCTCAAAATATTTCCTAATTTACTTTTTTGATTTTATCTTTGATCCGTGAATTATTTACAAGTGCGTGGTTTGATGTTCATACATTTGGAGTTTTCCTAGGTATCTTATTATTACTGATTTTTAGTTTAATTCTGTGTTGTCAGAGAATATACTTTGTGTGATTACAATCTTTTTATAAAAAAGTTTATTGAGACTATATGGTCTTTCTTGGTAATGTGCCACATGCATTTGAAAGGAATGTGTATTCTTCAGTTTTAGATTTTCTGTGAATGTCAGGTCAAGGTGGTTGACAGTGTTGTTCATATCTTCTATGTCTTTCCTGATTTTGTTTTTTTTTTGTCTAATTCTATCAATTGCTGAAATGGAGTGTGAACATCTGTTACTGTAATCATATCATTGTCTTTTCTTTCCTTCATTCTATTTTTGCTTCTACTTTGAGATGCATATACATTTATAATTGTTACCTCTTCATGATAAATTGTTCCTGTTATAATGTTCTTTTTTCTCTGGTGTTGGTCTTTGTCTTAAAAGTTGATTACAAACTCAGTGTGCATGGTAGGGCTAGTGTCTGGTATTCTCCTCTGGATGATTAGCTTGGGCCCTGCCATTTCAATGACAGTCCCCAGGTGCCAGTTTCTAGTGATCTTTCATTCAGGTTGGCCACTTTCTCCTGAAGAGTCTTCCAGCCTGCTGGCTGTCTAATGGAGCTTGACACCTCATGTTTTCAGTGCAGGGAGTCATTCCTACCCTCACGTATGCCTGGCCAGATCTTCTCATTAGTTGCATGCAGATTAAACCCCATTTTCATCCTTATTAGTAAGTTGCTCAGTTGTGGGATTAGGGAAATTTCCTTGATGCAGACCCTTAAACCGTACCAATTCTTTTGTTTTCAGCCTCACCCCTTAATAGGATCTCAGTTTCTTAGCCCTTCTGGAATTCTGCATCATTAACAGACCTTTTTTTTTTTTTTTAGTTGAAGATTCTTCTTGGTGGCCTCTGCACTCCTCTGTCTTTAGCAGTTAGATTTCAGCTTTGTCCAGTTTGCTGAATCATTTTCCACTTACACATTGGTTTCTCATCTTTTGGAATTTTGTAGACATCTCTTATATGCTGTTGTCTCTTTTATTTCCATTTATTGTCATTTCTGGAAGGAATGGAAGCAGGCATATATTGAGTCATCTCCTTTTTTTTTTAACAATTAAAAAAAATGTCTATTTGAGAGAGAGGGAGAGCATGCATGAGCGTATGCATGGGGGAGTGACAGAGAGAAGGGGAGAGAGAGAATCCCAAGCAGGCTCTGCACTGTCGTTGTGGAGCCTGATGCAGGGATTGATCTCTGTGAGATCATGATGTGAGCCAAAATCAAGGGTCGGATACTTAACTGACTGAGCCAGCCAGGTGCCCCTTAGTCTCTACTTTTATCTACTTTCTAGTTTACTTACATGAGGCTTTTTAATTGATGTATGTTATTGTTAAAACTGATCTGCAGTAGGCAAAACGCTAATTTAGTGTCCTTTCTTGCCATGTGTGGAAAAAAAGAAAGTGTGTTTGTATGTGGGGGTGTCCATTATATTTCAGTGATGTGAGAACTAATGTATTTCTTGCTGTGGATTTCATTCACATTAGAAAGTGTTCGTGGTGTTCTACCTTCTTTGTGTTTGGTTTGGTAGACACTGTTTTCTTTCAAGCGCCTTCATTTTGAAAATGAACACATTATGCCTGTCGTATAAAATAGGAGATTCCTTGACCTAGAACTCAAAAGTCATCGAGTTGCTGTTTTAATACAGGTAAGTGGTTTAAATACACTGCCAGTTTCTTCACCTATAAATGAGAAATATAGACTTAACAGGCTTGTTAAGGGTATCTTCCATGTAAAATCAAAGACAGGAAAGTCTTTAAAAAATTACACAGTGGGGCATCTATGTAAATCGGTGTATTGAGTAATTAATGTGTTCTTGGACAGTCAGGGATTAAACTATTTGTGTTTATGCTCTTTGGGAATTGAATGGTTCTTGCAAATAACTTTTAGTATTACATTCTCCACGGTGGAAAACTTGCCCTATGCTTTGCCAAAATAACGCTTATTTCGTGACACTTTCACAGCCTGGGTCCAGTCCAACATGAAAGTAGAATAGACCACTCCCTAAACGCTGTTATCGCTGAATGTTGTTATTTAAAAGAGCCTCAAGAATTTACCTCTAAGTTGCCCCATGTTCAACCTGGTATTTTGGGATGCTTTCTAAAGACACCTGTTAAGTGCTGGTATTATCACTGAGGAAGAAATTCTGTGTTGAGATAATCGTCTGCCTCTGGCGTTCCAGCTCATTGTAATTTACCTAGAGAATGGGACCTTAAGGGAATAGGTCCATTGAGTTTTTTAGAAGGGAGGGAAGAACAGATCTAAAATCTAGAGCAGTGTTAGGGATAGGAGGCCTTGATAGAGCGGCATAGCTGTTAGCCTTGGGAAGCAAGGCCGTGATCTCAAGTGGAATATGGGTAATATGGATGTTTTACAGTGCTTTTAGATCCAGCCATGTCTGAGCTCTTAATCACCATAATAACTTTCATGGTTATGGTCGTATTTGAGAATAAGGTCCATGGCCCTTGAAGACCAAAGATCTAACTACTCGTGGCTTTAGCAACATTTAAATGCTGTTCACATAAGCCTCTTAAAGCATGTTTCAGATGTGAGAAAAAATGTAAGTTTTCCCACTTTTAATTGGGAGAGCAAGAAAAAAAAAGAACGTTAATACCTAGCTATTATGATTACACAGTTGATATTTGGACAAAGTGTAAATTATAGCATTCATTTGTGTGTCACTTACTTCATGAGTTTGGAATCCTCCCCTCCCCCTCTGCTCTTGTTTAGTGTATTTAGAAGCACCTAGACTATGGAGGAAATGGCATATTTATAGTGATTTTTGTCAATTTGGGGATAATGGTGATCCATACACCAGATATGGTGTGTTTGTTTTTTTTTTTTTTTAAATAAAAGAGTCCTGTAGCTATGAACTTTTACATTTGTTGACATGAGGGGTAAACAGCTTCAATGCTTGAAAAATGAGGATATTGGTTTAAGCAGCTGTTCTAGTGCATTTGCTCATGATCTTTTTGGTCCTAGAAATATTCAAAATAATCTCAGTTATAAGGTGACATTATTATTGAATTGAAAAGTCCTGTTTTGTTACTGTCTTGGCAACTGCAGTGTGATGATTTTGTGGACTTCTCATCTACTTTGTAGAACTCAGGTTGCAGGTTCTTGGCGTCCTCGTCTCTGAATGTGTTTCACATTCTGTTTGCCTGATTCTTTCATTTTGAATCCATGAGATTCAGTGGGATACTGTGGAAAACAATTGCATATGTGTTTTTTAAAGACCGGGAGGTACCACTTGAGCTCTCTTTTATTCTGTTCTCTTTTCTTTTTTTGTTTTGTTAAACCTTATTTTTTAGGGCTCTTCTTTTAGAAAAATCACCAATACGGCAAAGTAAATGAAGGCTGTCTTTTAATTGCTTGAATGTCAAAACATTTTTATTGTAAGAGGAAGCCAATCCTACTTAAAATTTTTCTTGGCTAATTAAAGTTTAGGATTTTAATGAAGTTGTACTTAGCAATAATTATGTTCTGAGGTAGGTGAGTTTTGGAGGAAGAGTGGTGATTCTGGTTTTCCACTGTGCTTTCACTGAGGACCAGGACACCAAAGGTAAGAGTCCTGTGTACTTTGGTATTGACACTGTAATTGTGTAAGCCAAGTGTTCTGGGTGGTTCCAGGCTAGCCTTCCTTTACATGGGTGGTAGAAAGTGGTAAAACCAGACAGAAGGCTTCAGAATCTGGATAAGCAATGAAAATGGCATTGCTGTGGAAACTCTGTCCCACCTTTTGTAACTATGGAACAGAAAAGCAACAATAGCCTAAACAAATTTACATTAGAACACGTTCAGAGGATGTAGAAAGGGGAGAGATTGTTTTACCCAGCAGTTTTTACTGTTTTTACTCAGTTTTGTCAGTTGTCACTCACTTTAAGAACATCTTACTATTGACTTTTCTTAGGATTCACTTACAAAGGAGCCATGTAAAATTGCACCGAATTTCTCTCTGCGTAAGGGTTTTTATTAGGAAGAATAGCTTGGTAGATGCTACGGCAATTTTAAAAGCACTAGTCTGTTCTTGACTTAATTAAAGGGGAGAGTATTTTAATTTGTTCAGCAGCAAACACTGAGTGCCCATATGTGAAAAGGGCTGTCGGTTCTCTGGGGAAGACTGAGATTGGCAAGTTGTAGCCCCTGCCCTGAAAGAGCTCTAGGCCTGTTGGGAAATCCGACGCGTGCGTAGTGATACTAGAGTGAAGATAGCTCCAAGAGGGGCCCGCAGACTGGGGGTTCAGAGGAGGGAGAGAGACACTTATTTCCCTAATGGGTGAGGTGAGCAGGCTCAGTGAAGCTTCGTGTAGGTGGTGGTATTTAAGCAATGTCTTGCTGGGTGGGCATAGAAAGTTCTAAATGTTGAGGCATGGGTAGGTGATGGGGACAAGAACTTCAGATTTGCTCTTATGTCTAGCTTGGAAAAGTAAATAATAATAGTTGTAATAATACTAATACAAGCATTTGCTGAATGCCTAATTTGTGATAATTATTTGTTTCAATTCATTTTCTCATAACAACGTAAGAGCCCTTTGAGGTAGGCAGTACTATCACCCCCATTTTACAGATAAAGAAGTTGAGGTATAGATAGATAGGTTAAGAAACTTGTGTAAGGCTATGCAGTTAGTAGAATTTGAGCTAGTTTCAGAGAGCTCACCCTTGCTGGCTATGTTGTACTATGGAAAATATAGCAAAAGTGGCTTGGGGTCTGTTATGTAGAGCCTCAAATGCCCACACGAATAATTTAATATATTGGAAGACATTTTTTTTTAGTGGTTCTGTACAAGAGTTGTAAACATACTCTCTTACCTCTTTGAATGTGCCATGCTTTACTGCTTTTGAAATGCCTTTCCCGTGTTACCCTGCCAGCATCTACTCAGTTTTCAGTGTTTGCTTCTATATCACCTTTCTGTGAGGCTTTCCTCCCTCACCGAGGGAGAAGAACCCTCGTGGAGGTTCCCGTGGCTCTTCGCCCCCACACCTTTAATACAGTGTTCGTTAGGTGGCAGGATGGTTGTTGACTTTGTTTTTTTTCTCACCTAGACTGTGAATTATGTGAGTATTGGGATTGTGGGTCCTTTTTGTGTCCCTGGCGTTAGGTTCATCATTGTAGCCGAATAAAGCTCAGATAAATCACAGCTGATTGAAAGGGAGGGTGATAAATTCTCAGGCATCATACTGACTTTCTAAATTGCTTCCCTTCTGAGTTACAGGTGTTTGAATACCTAGAGAAGAGATAAATAGATGATGCAATTTTTGGTTGACTGGGTTCCTCTGAGAAAGAAGGAGAAAGATTATTCTGTATTTGGGGTTGCTGGGAACAATTTCTGGGAGGGCCAGGCTCTAGGCTGGGCCCTCACGGAGGTGTAATGTTGAAGTTGGCAGAGGGGACAGGGCACGCCGGTTGGGAGAACAGCGTGAGCAGAGGACAGAGATGGGATCAGTTATGAGATAACACTACCTGCCCTGACACCTGAGCCTCTCAGCTTCCTGCCACACCCACTAGAGCATTTTATAGTGCAGAGAATCTCTTGAGAGCCCCGATTTTCTTTATAATCTGCCAGAAAGATGGATGGGCCAGCAAAACATTTGCCATGTTGTGGTTTGAATTTAAGGTAAGTTCCTAACACACATGGAATATGAAATTCAGGTGTGCACGATGCCTTTTTGGTAGGAAGAGTGCTGTAGAAAAACAGGCCCATTTGGTCTAAATTAAACTCGCCCTCCAGGAATTCCTTAAAATCTTAAAACAAGTAACCTTACATTTAGCTGGCATGTGGTCAGCCCGACTCAAGTTTCATTTGACCGTCTAAGACCATTAGGAACGTTGAGACTGTGGCCATGACTTGTGCTGTTGAATTCAGCTTCTTGCCCTTTCTCTGGAAGCATTCTGGCTGTGATGCGGGGACCGAGGAATTCGGTATTTAGGAGATATTTGGGAGAGGTGTGGTTAATCGGACCCATGGAGAGGAACTCGTTGAAGAACTCTCGTAATAAATGAGAGTGTTAGAATGCAGACAGGGTGTCTTTGTTAAGAAACCTCTTCCTACAATTGAAAACCTTTTAAAAGTGTTTCTGAGGCTCAAGCCAAAGTACTGCAAATGATGCCATGAAACTACCGATGCTCCCAAATTAAAAGCTTTCTCCCTCACTAAGTTCGGATTAATAGTGGCTGTGTTTTTAAGAGCGCATGCCTAACAGGGGAGGGACAGTCTTTCCCAAGATGGTCAAGGTCTTAGCTCACCATTTTACTGCTTGATTGTTCTGGGACCGTGGGCCCTACCATGGGTAGAAGGAAAGGCTAGAGGGAAGAAGGTTTGTCCCTTGTGTGTGGCCCATCCATCCTAGTGTCCTCTTTACACACAGTTGCTGGATTTAGTTTCCCTTTTCTATAGATTACTGAAGATCTTAGGGTTGTAGATGTTTAAACATAAGCTTCATGAGGTTAGGAACTTGGTTTTGTTCCCTAAAATCTCCCCAGGGTCTAGAATAGCATTGTTAAATAGAAATTTAATGTACGCCTCTCTGTATTTAAAAATTTCTGAACTTCTAGAGGGCGCCTGGGTGGCTTAGGTTGGTTAAATGTCCAACTCTTGGTTTAGGCACAGGTGGTGATCTCTCGTCTGTGGGAACGAGCCCCGCGTTGGGCTCTGCACTGACTGCACGGAGCCTACTTGGGGTCCTCTGTCTTTTGCTCTCTCTCTGACTCTCCCCATCCCTCTCCCTCTCTCTTTCAAAATAAATAAATAAAACTTAAAAAAAAATTGAACTTCTAGTTGCCATGTAAAAGTAAAGCACAAAGAGAAGAAATTAATTTGAATAATACATATGTTTAATCTAATATCCAAAACATTATCTTCTTAACACGTAATTAGTATAAAAAATTACCGAGACATTTTACTTTCTTTTGTCCGTACCGGGTCTTCAAAATCCAGTGTGTATTTTATGTCTCAATTTGGACTAGGGCCATTTTGAATGCTTAATATAAGCTACATGTTCCTCCTGCTTATGGTATTGGGCAGGACAGGTCTGGAACTGTGTCTGGTCTATGTAGAAGCCCAGCAAATATCTGTTACGTGAAGGAAGAAAGGGAGAGAGGGAGGGAAGGAGGAAGTGGCAAAAGTTAAAAGATGAGTAAACAGAGGGACATTATTTGACTTGTTTTGGGGTGCCCTAGTGGTTTCTAGCTAGAACAGCAACTGCATGATGAAAAATACTGTACGTTTTTAGTTTAAGATCGTTTGTAAATGTGTTACCTCACTGATACATACCTTCCACACTGCTGTGTAGACAAGTCAAGTTTTAACAGTCTTTAATGTATGGGTGGCCTGGACGAGGCTTAACTAGGTTCAGTGAGTGTGTGGTTTAACCAGACTTCAAACTCCGCTCTTCTGAGTCCTAGTGCAGTACTTTGTGCTCACTGCATACCTCCCATCTGGTTTATGTTACGTGTGCACATACTTCCCTGTGAACACTTGTTGGCTCTTAGATATGGGTAGATGCTAAACGCGATACACTGAATAAATATTTTTAACACAGAACTATTTAAAAATAGTAAAGGTCAGATCTGAAAGTTTGTTTTTAATTCAGTAATCAGACAGGAATGGGTACTGTGGCCAAGAAAGTTGTGTGTGTGGCTTCTCGAGCTGTTAGGATCTTCTGAATTATAGAAAGCACATAAAAATGTGAGTGAAAAGATAGTTTATGACAAGGTATGCATACATGTGTTTGAAACTGTCCCTCTGTGTAACCATTTTATCTGTCAAACATTTGTTCCCTAGTAGGCATGTGTCATGATTTTCTGTTCTAGCACACGGAAAAATGTCTTGTTTCTTTCACAGAGGGAAAGTGACTTCAGCATAATAACCCTCCAGTGCTTGAGTTACTGGATTTTGCAGCTTTCTTGTTTCTCAAGCTATTAAAATGGTTGGTTTTATTGTGCTTAACTTTTAAATAAAACCCTAAGGCAGATACTTTTGATATGATTCAGTTTCTTATGGCTAAAATGCTGCAGAGCAGTTGAGGTCAGTTTCTAGAGCATCAGTATGATGTTATGGAAACATCTTCTTGGATAGAAGCCAACATTGATCACATTTGTATCTAAATCCTACTCTGCAGAGCCTAGTGTGTTAGTGAGGTATCAGTGCACCATAAATTCTTTATGCAAGGTATTCAAATATTTGAATTTGTGAGAAACAACTGTAACTTACAGAAAATGGCAGTGTAATTGTAAGGTTTTCCCACAGTGAGAAGATACTGCAAAATATTTTGTTCACTGTTTCTCAATTAAAGACAATATACCACAAATTTGAAAAAAGTAATGCAAAAGTTAACTCAGCAAAAAATGTGTATTTAGGTCTTTGTCATAGCAAAAGCCACCACTTGGATTTTAATTGATCTAAGCTGTAAGCAAAGAAGTTAATTCTAATTTATCTTGCATATATGGGAGATCATTCATAAGGAATTTTCTACAAAACCGCATGCATGTCATTATCCACCAGGTAGGCTAAGGGTTTAAGTGTGGATAACTCCTACACATACTTCACCTTCTGCTTGTGGAGCCTGGGGAATGCTAGGAATTCACAGAGGTGAATTCTTAACACGACCGAACCTTACCCTTTCTGTGCCAACTTCCAGACTCCAGAGGCTTGCAGTGTCACACCTGCTCTTCTTTCCCAGCTGGGTGGCCTAGAATCTGAATAAATGGAGGACTGGAGGTCCTCCCTGCAGAAGGTGGTGGAATCTTGAATACACTTAGTTCACGAACAGCGGAAGACTGAGGGTTTATTTAGAACAGCAGTTCCCAGCCCTGGCTGAACATCAGAATCATCTGAGGAGGTTTGGGGCCTTAAAGCTGCCCAGACCCATCTGTTGCACACCAAAGTCTACCTACATTTCAGCTGTGATTTTAATTTCTCACTGAAGAGCTTTCTTGAATCTCTAATCATGGTGTGCCTTACATTTTTTACCACCGTACCTGCTGATCAATAGTGATTTCTGATGAATCTCCAAAATACTCAGGTTTGTTTGTTTCAGAGACAGGGAGGCTTGGTAAAGGGTGAAATAGGGCAGGTTCCTCAGCAAGAAGTCCTGAGAGGAACAGAGCCCTAGGAGGTGGGTAGGTCATGGCAGCTGGAGAGAAGAGGGACAAGTAGGCCAAAGGTTGGAGCCTGTAAGGGGAGTGAAAGAAGTGGGTTGTGCCAGGAGTCCTTCTGAGATGACTCAGGGGATGTGGGTTTAGCTATCTGGAAATTGCGTATCTTCGTAATTTGGATATTTCCCTTTTCCCATTCTTTGTCAGAACAAGGAAGAGACATGATTGATGACCACTGCTCAGAGAACCTTTTTCTTCCATTTGGATTGGTTTTAGGATAGTACTGTTGGTAGGAAGTCTGACATCTATTTTAAAGTGGTAGTTTTTTCCCACCACTGCTTTTATATTTTACATAGTCTTGGATACACAAGGGTACTTGAAACTCCTGTTTCAGATTTCCGGGAGATTGCTGGAGACAAGCTGGATGCCTCATGTTTTGGAAGACTTGGTGTAGTTTCCTTCTTTTATTTGGTAGTAGCAGCCTTTGGTGTCATACTTCTTAACTTGTTAACTGTAGACTAAGTTATCTATTAATTCAAAGGTGAACCTTTGTTGATAATAATATTCAGCTGTTATCAGAGCCCTTCCATTCCTAGGTTTGATATGCTGACTGCAGTGTGGTGGTGTTGGTGTGTGTATTTCATTGTTTGAAGGGCCCAGTTGAGAGTGTGAAAGGGAATTGATGTTCTGTGGAGTAGTGCTGTCACTGATGCTGGCTTTTGATTTCCTGGTATTAACCTGTAAACATGAGTCCCTTCACACCAGTTGTCAAGATGCAAAACAGTAGATCAGAGAATAAATGCACTTTTTTTGGGAGGGTGGGAGCATTGTTTAGGACTGAACCACATTGTTTAGGACTGAAATCTGTTATCTGGCATTCCTCTGCTTTATAACATTTCACATAAAATATGACTGTGAAAAAAATAACAATCCAGAAGCCTTTTTTGATAAAGCCTGAAGATTTAAAATGTTATAGCACTTTCATTTCCCCCGCTGATTATGAGGATCTTTATTGGAGAAAATTGTGGAAACTACAATAGAATATAAAGAAGAAAATAAAGATCGCCAGTAATTCTGCAACTCAGCAATAACTGTTATTAACATTTAAACTATTTCCTTTCAGGGTTTTCTTGTGTATGTGTGTGTGGGAGGGGCGTGCATACTGTTTTTTATCCTGTTTATGAACTTATTATGAGCAGTTTCCCATATGAATAACTGTTCTTCAAAAATATGGTTTTCATCGGTTGGTCTGTTGCCCAGATATTTTCTTTACTTTGGAATTTTGGTGGAAACACCACTCAGAAGTTGGCTTGGGTGTCTTTTATTCCTCCACGATGCCTTTCCTTCCCAGAGTAAGTTGAAAAAATCTCCACCGAGATTCCACAGAATGTTGATTTCAACGGTCCTAGCATACCTACCATATCTTGCTTCATGTAATTTTTTGTGTACACATCTAATTCTTCATCTAACATTTATTGAACCAGCCCTTCCTTTGTAACAGGTGCTATGCTGAGACCTCACAGTACAATGGTAATGGAAAGGAAATAAAAAGCAAAACACCGTCAGATAGTTTTGTGCCTGCGCCCAGGATATTGGCCCATGGGCTGGGGATACAAAGATATTATTCAGGTAATCACACAGTTGAATGTTAACTTGCAATTATAAGGGTTTTTAAGGAGAGGTAAATGGTGCTTAGGAGAACAGTTCAAATGAACAAAGACAAGGTGGTTTATTTGACCACAGATCTCATCTGATCCAGGTCTTAACTTTTATAAAGGTCTGTGCAACCAAGAAACACCTTGTCCACTCAGAGAGCCCAGTGTGGTTCAGTGCTCTGCTGTGGTTGAAGGGCACTTGGGTTCTTTGTGCTCAGCTCTGAACAACCCATGTGCATTCTAAAGAGGGGCTCACGTTAGAGAAGATTTTAGAAAAGATTTCAAATATGGCCCAGTTAGAAAAACTATAGCAAGTGCTTCTGAGGAAGGGAAGACAGGAGGAGGACATTTTAGTTGTTGTCCAATATGGAGCCATTTATCGAGGTGTATAGAAGGGATTCTGGTAGTTGACGGGAAGAAGTGAGATTGTTCTGCTGGTTCCCTTTCCATTCTAAGATTCCACATTTTAAAGATTATCTGAAGCCATTCTTTATGTGGTTGGTACCAAGAGGACCCTGAGGGTTGTTTTCAGCTTATGTAAATTTGGGTGTAGAGGAAGAGTGTCCACCCATCTCCCTGCCGAGTGACCCCTCCCATCTCCATCTTCCGGAAGTTTGAGGACCTGATGAGCTCCTGCAGGCAAACAGTATAAGAATTCTCATAACACATGGAAGAAGTCTGATTCCCTTAATATAGCAAAAGGCCATCTTGCTTCCTATCTGACTCCTCTCTCCTTTCTCTGTCACTGAGCCTTGGTTGTTTCAGTGATGGGGAAATTTCTTATGTAAGGCAACTTTTGTCCTTTGGTGCCCTTACTGTTTCTTTTTCTTACGCACTTCTCTCTTCTTGCTAAAAAAAAAAAAAAAAAAAAAAAAAAAAAAATTAATTAATTCCTTTTTTAGGACCAGCTAAAGTTACCATCTGTAGAGTTTTTCTGGCTTCCTAAAGTTAGTCACTTTAGAACACATCCCTCTGTTATTATATTGCTGAAATTTTTTATTTAGTTGTTTAGCTTGCTCCTTTGGATTGTAAAGTATTTGGAACTATGTATTCTGTTTGACTTTTCAGTGCCTGAAAGGCACTCAATAAATGGCACACTCAGGGCATTCAATAACTTTTGAGTGAATGAATATAATTCCTCATTTGCTTTATTGTACTGTCCCTTATTGTGGCCTTACTGTACTTTACTATACTGTACCTTATTGTGGCTTTGACATTTGACATCTGTGAGACAAATAGCTGAACTTTTGATTGGCTGATTAACACCTTAGAAGGTCTGGAGTACAGTTTTCTTGAATCCTTTATTAAAAATGCCAACAGAGAGGATGTTGTTAATGTGGTGGGACATCCTCGTTTCCACAAAACCACTTTGTATCTTGGGTGACCTTTTAAACCTCCTTCAGAGTTATCAAATTGACCTCTTGCTAATGTAGCATTATGTATCAACTGTACTCAAAAATTTTTTAATTATAAAAAGGATAAAAAAAGGTTATTAAATTGTTGTAGTTATTTTCAAGAAGAGCCACATATTAGTTAGTGTGCTAGGTAGTTTTACCACAAACATTTTTCCTGCGTCACTCGTTGGCTATAAGGTAGTTTTGGCGTCAGAGGTAAAATAAAGATAAGAGGGGGATGTTAGAAAGGACATAATGAAACATGAAAAATTCGGTAAAATTCATTACTAATTGTTCCTTCTTTAAGAAGTATCAGTTTTCCAAATTCTAGGTCACCTATTTTTACCCGGGTGCGTATTGCACTGTGAGAGCCTTCTACAATGTTGTTCATTCTTGGCATATTGTGACATGTCCTTTGATAGTCCAGGGTTGTGTGAGAAACGGAGAAGAAATACTGATGTAATACTGCAAGTAACAGAGCTTTATTGTTGTTGTAACCGACGTGTTGTCATTTTCTGGTACAGCACAGTGTGCAGTCTGGCATTTCGCTCTTATTTCACACCTCCCGTTGGCTTTATCACCATATTTTCTATCAGGTTGGTGTCTGTAGTGATCATTGCTGTTTTAAGACCGCCATGGCTACTGGCCACCGTATAGACCGTTATGGGGGCTAGGTGACGTTTACATAATAAAAAAGGAACTTTGTCAATGGAGAAATGAAAGCAAACTGACCACCAGCTTTCAGTACAGTAACTGTGCTGAAGGCGGTTGATTCTTCAATGGTGAAATGAAACCCAACTGTCAACCAGTTGTTTTATCGTAAATGAAACCAAACTGCCAACCAGTTACTCTGTTTTTTATGGAAATTGCCTTATGGCCAATTGTTCACAAGGTGAAAACACGAAAGTGCTTGCCGCAAAGACGTCTGTGGCAAAGGTGCCCATGGTGAAAATACCAGACATGCTTTATCAGGACAAAAAAGTGAGGCTGAGAGAAAATGGAAAATTACCATTTTTTATTTTTATTTTTTGAATTGTAAAGAAATGATAGGCATTTACAGAAAGGTGACATTAGAATTTGGGAGTGAAGGAAATCCGTACTAAGTTCCAAAGAAAATTGTGTGTGCCCTGTGAGCAGCTCAGGAACATACCGTATTCTAATGCGGTATAGAGCTCCTAGTTGGCCAAGGCTGGTTTTTATAACCGACCATGCTCACGTGTGCAGGAGTTGCTTCAAAAAGAGCTTGGCAGTTAATCAGCACTGGTAGTCTGGTTTTCCAGCGCTGATCAGACCCTGCAATATCTGATACGCTTAAACAGAAATTTCCGAACATTGATGTCTACTAGAAAATGACTTGTTAACAATGAGAAATCTATTTCCAAGGGAACAAGTATTTCATACTGTGGTAAGAGAATCCTGTTCCCAGCTGGTACGTTCCCAGGGCAGGATTGGTTTCTTCCGCTTTGGCCAGGTTTGCTTTAGGCCACTTCACTTTTACGAAAGACCTGTGTTCATACCTGTTTTCGCTATCTGAAAGACATCCAAAGAGGGTTTTTGCTTTCATGAAATGGAAATGACTTTTTTTGCTTTGCGCCACTTCGGCTTATGAAAAGTTTCATGAGAAAGCTCTACTTCTGGGTAGCAGGGGAAACCTGCATTCTCTCCAGAAAGCTTCCCGGTACGCGTGTGCATCAAGGCTGGCAAGGGTGGATAGCGTTGCTGATGCTCCTTTGGGCGGAGCGTAGGACTTGCTGCCCAAGTGTGTTCTTTGTTCCCTGCCAACATACCGTCCTAGATTTCTTCAAGTTGTTCTACTGGGCACGAATCCTTTTTCTCAGAGCTTCTGGCTGATTCCAATCAAAATGGGGTGTGCCTTCCCTTGCTATTCTAAAGAGCTTCAGTTCCTCCGTTTGTAAAATTATGTCGAATTCATTTCTAAATGTTGATTCATTAACTGGAACCCTCTGTAAGGGATTATTACTTTGTAGATAGTGGTTGTGTAAATTGGTTCAGTTCTTAGAATGTTGTGTTCTTAATCTCTTGTTCCATTGATGCACTCTCTGGACTTGATAATTGATACCCAGATTTTTGTTTATAAGAAAGAACTTTCTTACTTGAGAGACTTTCTCTGGTGGGACTGTCTTCTATCCAAATTTGTTCTCTTATTCTTCACCTCCCCTAACCCTAACCTGTATACATCCTTTGTAAAATGTTCCTTAAAAATCAGCAGTGAATAAGATGACCTTTGTCCGTAAGCACACTATTTAATTGCATATTTGAATTTAATGATTTTGGATTCAGGTTTGATTTAAGTGATGTGGATTCCTATTGCAAAAAACCCAAACATTTTAGATATTCCTGACACTTGTAGTTGAATAATATGCTCAAAGCACCTTCTATAGCTAATTTTCTTTTTGACTCATTAAGAGGACTTCACCTGATAGATAAGCAATAATTAGAAAGATAGCTTAAAAAATTTGTAATTTATTTTGCTACTACCTCAAAAGAGGAAAGTGTTAGAACTTCTTTAAAAAATTCTTTCTTCTTTTTTTTTTTTTTTTTGAGAGTGAATGTGTGCCCACCCATATGTGCCTGTGGACAGAGAAAGGGCAGAGGGAAAGGGAGAGAGAGAATCTTAAATGGGCTTCATGCTCAGCGGGAGTCTGAAGCAGGGCTTGATCTCATAACCATGAGATCATGACCCGAGCTGAAATCAAGAGTCGGGACACTTACCAACTGAGCCATCTAGGACGCCCTAAAAAATTTTTTTTATGTGTTCAATTATGGGTACAACCTTTGGGGATATTAGTCATGTTTTATAATTGGGCTGCACTGTATAAGTATGAAAGAGAAAATACACGAGGGCATAATTATAGCCAAATGTGCAGTTATATTGGTCTCTTAGAGATGGAGCCTGAATAGGACCCTTGGGAAATTTTCCTGAAAAGAATCCTTGATGATCTATATTTTTATCAAATCTAAAAAATACAGTTGACTTTTGAACAGTGTCAGGGTTAAGGATGCAGACCCCCTCCCCCCGCCCCAGTTGAAAATCTGAGTATGAGTTTTGACTTTCCTAAAACTTTATTAATAGCCTGCTGTTGAGTGGAAGCCTTACCACTAACAAAAATAGCCAGTTAACACATATGTTGTATGTTATACATATTACATACTGTATTTTTACAATAAAATAAGCTAGGGAAAAGAGAATATTGCTAAGAAAATCGTAAGGAAGAGAAAATACATTTACAGTACTGTACTGTATTTATTGATAAAAATCCATGTATAAGTGGATCTGCACTGTTCAAACCTGTGTTATTCAAGGATCAACTGTAGACTTCTAATATTGTCAATAAAGTAGATATAGCGTAATAACAAAGAAAAGTAATCTGAATTTTGGCAATTGCCTGAAATTGCCAGGCACAGAGTATATGCAAGTTGTTTGGTTTTGTGTTTCCAGAGGCCAGTCCCCTCGTTGAATTTTAGATAGGCCCATGCTACGATTGTTAATTCCTCCAACATGACGTAATGAGCCAGGCCTTGGATTGACATTTTAAAATGATTCAAGAGCTGTCCTGCTGTGGACTGCACTAGGATTCCTTTCACTAAGACCCCTCCCTTGGACTTTATCCCTAAGAACCAGACTGTGTGAGCACCAGGGTCATTTCCCGTGGCCCAGTGTGTGGAGAGATTTATATTTATTAAGTACCAATTATGTGCTAGGTATTTGCTGGGTACTCTGTATATATTATTTCAGTTAAGCTTTTTACAACTTGAAGATTAAAGAATTAGTCTCTGCATTTCAGTCATGGAGTAGTAACTTGTCCAGGGACCCACTAAAGGTAATTACGTCTGAAACTTGGCGGAGCCCATGCTTTTTCCACTCTACTGTGATAAGCTGTACTTGGGGAGGGGAACACCGTGGCTTAGAGAACATTTCCTGTTCCCTTTCCCCTAAGCTGCTGGGATCTCTTTTGGTATACATGAGCTAGGCCAACATGATTATTAAAAACAATTATTCATTGATACACCAGCCATCTAGTCATCCATCCATTCATCCATGCATCTAACAGATATTTATTGAGTACTTATTGTGGGCCAGGTGCTGTGTGAGAACCTGCAGATATGCTGGTTACCAAGTCCTCTCTGCCTTCATGAAGCTTATACTCGATTATCCAAAGACTCATTATACAGTGAGTATGGGGGTGGGAGAGAGTGTCTGGATTTCTCAGCCCGATATCAGTCTCATAGGAGGCCCTTAACAAGTGTGTTTCTTTTGCCCCCTTTCTTTTTACCTAATTTTTATGTGCCTGGTCAAATATTATCTCTTGTTTGTTCATTTATGGTTGTACTTTGAATTGTTGACTTGGATTTGTGTGTTTTTGTCAGTTCATTCAAGATCAGTCTGTTAATCTTTAGGAACCAGCATGTTCCTCAAAGCGATTTCATCTAAGTGGTCAGTTACTCTCATTTTGAATATTAAGAATGTGGTATGGGGTACAAACTTTCAGTTATAAGACAAGTAGGTTCTGAGGGTCTAATGTATAACGTGGTGACTATAGTTGATTAACACTCTATTGTTTAATTGAGAAGTTTTTTTAAAAAAGAGGTAAATATGTGAAGTGATGGTTGTATTAATTAACTTGATGGAAGGAATCATTTCACAGTGTATACATACATCAAATCATCATGTGGTACACTGTAAATATCTTACAGTTTTGTCTCATACCTCAAAGCTGGAAAAAAAAGGCGGCATGATAAAAATGGTGTGACTTTTTTTTTTTTTTTTTTGCTAAAATGTTAGCTCTTCTTGTATAGACAATAATCCTAACTACATTGTATATACAAACTTCTATACTGTTTTCAGTATCATTGTTAATAATTTACCATATGTTATATTACGTGTCATTTTAAAAGGTTTATTATATTTTACAAGGTGAGATAATGAGTTAATGCCAAAACTCATTAACTGGAGCGTGAAACTGAAGATTCTGTTAAGAAATTCATTGAGCAAATGTTATTTATTACAGAGAATCTTGAGTTAATCTTATTTTTGTAAGGTTTCTTCTGTAGGTTATTTTGTATCTCTTGATAAATTTAAATTATCTACTGATAGATGTTCAAGTTAAGCTAGATGGACAAATGTCATAATGCCCATTTAGAGCTGTTTCCTGAACTGGTCTCTGTGTGGCTAATGGATGGTTTCAGACTATGTTGAAGATAAATATTAATAACCTCAAAGATCACTTGAATGTAACTTTGACCGAGATGTTGTTTTTGAGAACAGTGTAGTTCATGGTATGGTGGTGCAGTTTCTTATTTTGACTTTGATTCCATTTTTCTCAGTCATCACATCTCATTGTTTTCCAGGTGGTCTCTCCCAAACTCATTGATTGCTCTGTTCCCACTCTCCTGGAAAATTGCCGCAGCCTTGTTACTAGTATTTCTTTATTCATCACCCTTCCTCTTTCAGGCTCTCTTCCACATTACTGTTGAAGTTTCTTGGGGGGAAAAGAAAAAAATATGTATATGCACGTGTGCTTGCACACATACCTAAAGGCACATTTGGTTCTGATTGTGACAATCCCTCATGAACCTTCGGTAGTTCCTCATTTCCTTGTTGCCTACAGGCAGGCAGAGCTCCTTAGCTGGTTGTTTAGAAACTTCGTGGAGTGGTTCCAGCTTTCCACCACTGACCCCTGAGTCCTTCTTCTTGCCTTTCCAGTTGGTGCCAGCCAACGAATTACTTTCTTTGCAATTTGGTTGTTAGTGGTGCTTTGTTGGCATTATTTGCCACGTATGGTATTCAGACTTTCTTTTGTCCAGGTAGCCTTTTAAATGTAAAAGCTTCTATTTCCTCTTGTTTGAACACCTCACGCAGGGACATGAGGAGGGAATTCTCCAACTAAGGTAGCAGAGTTTGCTTTCTGTGCTTTATAAGGTGTGAAAATTTCCCACATAGATTATCTTTTTTTTTTTTCTTGAAAGTCTTATGGCCTAAATGGAATTAAATAACTGAAATTTTTTTTTTTTTTTTTTTTTTTTTTTTTAATTTTTTTTTTCAACGTTTTTTATTTATTTTTGGGACAGAGAGAGACAGAGCATGAACGGGGGAGGGGCAGAGAGAGAGGGAGACACAGAATCGGAAACAGGCTCCAGGCTCCGAGCCATCAGCCCAGAGCCTGACGCGGGGCTCGAACTCACGGACCGCGAGATCGTGACCTGGCTGAAGTCGGACGCTTAACCGACTGCGCCACCCAGGCGCCCCTAAATAACTGAAATTTAATGTTAGTTTTTTAGAATAACTTGTTGAAGGCTGTTATTTTCCAATTTAGGCACTTTTTGGAAGTTCTAAGCTATTTCTCTACTATTATGTTTTTCAAATTCATCATTAGAATTGTAGCATTTTCTTTTGCAATAATACTTATTTGTAACTATGTGAGGTGATGGATGTTAACTAAAATTATCATGCTGATCATTTTGTAATATATACACATATCACATCATTAATGTTGTACATCTTAAACTAATACTATGTTATAGGTCAGTTAGATTTCAATAAAACTGGGGGTAAAAACCAAACACACACAGTCACTCTGCTAGCCTACCTCTCCATGTACAATGAAAATGATCACAAAACTTCATAAGGCATTAGCACCAACATGGATTTAAAAAAAAAAAAAAAAGCTTCAGTGGCCTGATAGAATTGTAAGTCATTCCTAGTTCATCTGAATGCTTCTCTGTATCTGAAGGTGAGTATTCACACTACAGTGACAACTCTGACATGCCCTGTGCCTATAACTGACACTACTAGGATGATGAGATTTACTAGTTATCTTTGTAATCTTGTGATGATCGATCCCACACAAGTTCACCGATGCCAGAAATGGTGGTGAGGGAGGGATCTGGGTCCCTGGCTATGAGGCCAAAGCTAGAGAAGACACTGAATGGATAGTAAAGCCAATCCATGTCCTGTGGCTCTCAGGGACAATTTCCATATAGTCTTTAGAATTTAAGTGTTTCTTTGTATGAAATTTAATATTTAAAATGTGTTTCCACGATTTATACTTTTTGTTTACTCAAATATCATGTGCATTGTAGCCTTTTCTGTCTTTCTTCTGTTTCGTCCCCCTAATTGCTTTTCCTCTCTCTTTCTCCTGACCATTGGAAACTTATTTGTTCTTCCTTGATCCCGTTGAGTCGATCTTATCAGTTTTATGTTCTTTTGCCATTTCTTGAAGTTGTACCTACCAGCACTTTGGTTTTTACATGCCCTTCACCATGAGTTGGCTTGTAAACTTTTTGAGAGGAGAGTCTGCCACTGGATCTTTGGAGCTCTGCAGGTTTTTGCTCAGAGCCTTATATCTAATTGATGTTTGAGAAGTGTTTGAATTATAGGGGTGCCTGGGTGGCTCAGTGGGTTGGGCATCTGACTTCAGCTCAGGTCATGATCTCACAGTTTGTGGGTTCAAGCCCTGTGTCAAGCTCTGTGCTGACAGCTCAGAGCCTGGAACCTGCTTCGGGTTCTGTGTCTCCCTCTCAATCTGCTCCTTCCCTGCTTATGCTGTGTCTCCCTCTTAAAAATGAATAAACATTAAAAACAATTTTTTTTAAAGAAGTGTTTGAATTATACAAGGGAGGAAACAATCAGCAAAACTAAAAGACAACCTACTGAATGGGAGAAGATATTTATAAATGACGTATCTGTAAAGGGTTACTTTACAAAATATATAAAGACCTTAACCCAACATCAAAAAACGCCAAATAATCCTGTTGAAAAATGGTCAGAAGACATAAAGAGACATTTCTTCAAAGAAGGCATACAGATGGACAACAGACAGATGAAGAGATGCATAGTATCACTAATCATCAGAGAGATGCAAATCAAAAAGTACAGTGAGGTCTCCCCTGACACCTGTCACAATGCCTAAGATCAAAAACACAAGAAACAAGTGTTGGTGAGAATGTAAACTGATACAGCCATGGTGGAAAACAGTGTGGAGCTTCCTCAAAAAATTAAAAATAGAATTACCATATGATCCAGTAATTTCACTATTGGGTATTTATCCAAAGAATATGAAAACACTGATTTGAAAAGATATATGCACCCCTATGTTTATTGCAGCATTATTTACAATAGGCAAACTATGGAAGCAGCCCAAGTGTCCATCAACTGACGAATGGATAAAGAAGTGATACATATATAATGGAGTATTACTCAGCCATAAAGAAGAATGAAATCTTGCCATTTGCAACAACACGGATGGATCTAGAGAGTATAATGCTAAGCAAAATAAGTCAGAGAAAGGCAAATATCGTATGATCTCACTCATATGTAGAATTTAAGAAAACAAACAAGCAAAGGAAAAAGAAGAGAGAGACAAACCAAGAAACAGATCTTAACTATAGAGAACAAACTGATGGTTACCGGAGGGGAGGTGGGTAGGGTATGGGTGAAAGAGGTGGTGGGGATTAACAGCACTCTTATCATGATGAGCCCTGGGTAATGTATGGAAGTGTAGAATCACTGTATTGTATCTCTGAAACTAATATAACACGGTATATTAACTTCACTGGGATTAAAATTTAAAAAAAGTGTTTGGCTTAAAGTAAATACTTTTACTTTTTTTTTTTCTTTTAAGTTTATTCATTTATTTTGAGAGAGAGTGCGAGCATGAGTGGAGGAGAGGGAGAGAGAGAGAGAATATCCCAAGCAGGTTCTGCACTGTCAGCATGGAGCCCGATGTGGGGCTTGAACTCACAGACTGTGAGTTCATGACCTGAGCCGAAACCAAGAATTGGATGCTTTACCGACTGAGCCACCCAGGTGCCCCTAAGTAAATATTTGCTCTTAAATACAGCAAATAATTACACCTCAATTAAGATCTGACTTGGTTGGTTGGTGAAGGTACAGATGGATGTTGGCCTTCACGGAGACCGTGGCAAGTATAAGAGTCATTTTTGAGAGTGAGGAAACACGTAGTTGAAACTTCTTTGTCATTTACCTCAAACCAGCCTGTGGTGCTTGTAATGTGTTCCTTTATGCATTCAAGTCCTGCGTCAACTATGAACTTCCGCTTTTCTAGTTTGTTTCATTATTAACTGGATGTTTCTTAAATTCTAGTGAAGGGAAGAGGGGGCAGTTGATTATCTAGTTGCATTATCCACCCCATCTGTTTCCTGTGTGTGACAGCAATTTCCACTTAGCGTCTTTGCCCATGCGGTCAAAAGTACCATACAAATGTGATTCTGGTTCTTTTAGTGAGAAGTTAACTCTCTAAAGATCTGTTTTCTTTTTTCAGGCCTCAAGCTTGTCATTAATACATCTTCTTGTCACTTTAATATACCAAAAGTGACTTTTCTGGTGTGAAGAGTAGGTGGCATACTTTGTAAGGTGTCTGGAGCCTGTGCTTTCCTGGGGGGGGGATTAGGACTCTCTGTTCTGAAACTATGCTATTTTGAGAGGTAAACCTATTATTTTCCTTTTGGAAATGGATTAAAGGTGTACACACAGAACATCTCAGGCTTTATGACTTGTTTGGCATCATTGCATAAGTAAAATTTTTAATTTTTTTGTCCTCTCATGTGGCAGCTTTTCTGAATTCATGCTTTGTTTGCAAAAGAGCAAACTAAATATTAGAGATTGTTTAGTATTCATGTCAGCGTTGGTTTCCTTGGGTGGTAAAATGTCACAAGTGGAGTTGGAGGGATGTTGAGATGGTGTGTGTGTGTTTTAATGAATACAGGTACACTAAGAGGAATGTGTGTTGTATTGACTTACAAATATTAAGCCTTATTACTTTTTCAATTAAAAATATTTCAAGTAGACTGGAAAGGGTAGAGAATTATAGAATACCTTCCAGCTTCATTAGATCTTAACATTCTGTCTATTTGTTTGAGATCATAAAATATTTTGGAAAAAGTTGAAGTTCCCCCTTTCTCCCTCCTTCTCCCGTACTGTTTTCTTCATTGGAATGCACATTGTGTGATGGCTTTGAAAATAAATACTATATTTTCTATCAGTTTACCCAGTGAATAGTTGAGTGGTGGTTTCCGTTAGGGAAATGAACTGTACCACCTCCCACTCTCAGTTTATGGTTCTGTTGCTTCTGAAGAGGTTTTATGGAGATGATGTGGGGTCAGTGCACATGAGGTGGAGCGTGTATATTTCGCAAAGTAAGTGTGGTGGAATGTGGGCCGTTTACATTTTGGTTAGTTTTTTAGGTCACATGACATACCAGAGTTCCCAAGTCATTTCTTCAGATTAACTCTAAATCTGCTCAAATGCCTGGACAGTCACTACAACGGACTGTTGTCCATGAAGGTTCTGTACTGTGGTTGCCGAGGGTGTTTTTCTTGAGTTCCGTGACCTTGGTTGGTTTTGGTAATTTTCTTCCAAGCATTTCATCCAACTGAGGGAATTCTGAATATGTCTCTTTCACTTAATTTCTTTTTTTGGGGGGAGGGGTGGTAAGTATGATACAAAAATCAAAAAACTATTTTTCCTTCATGCTACCAGGGTCTGTGTGATTTAGTTCTGTGGCATGGTTTTCATTGTTGTTCACCTTTTGTTCAGTTCTGGAGGTATGTTAAACGTGATCCATGTTTTCTAATCAAAATTTAGTTTTGACTGGTTCTGGAGAACAGAGGGAAAACAATCTAAAATGTAGGGGTTTTTTTGTGTGTTTTACCTTTGTGTAAGTTATATATCAAATTTAAGGAAAAACTAGAAAAACAAATTAAAAAAAATTACCAGTGATCCTATCACTCATAGATAATAATATTTTGTCCTACCTTTCCATTTTTTCTGAAAAATACAGTTTATAAAATACATACGTTAGCATATTTTACATATTTATAAAATCTGTATATTAACACTTCACATTTACAAAATACATATTTTAACATACTTTACAGTTTATATGTGTATTTTCATGTAGTATTATAAACAGTAAATTCATAATTTGTAAATAATTCCTAAATTATAATTATTCCGAATACCGTAAGGGGAGGCTATATAATACAGTAGTAGAAACACAGGCCTTTTTTCAAACGGACTTCGGTTTGAGTTCCTGCTCGTTCCTACTGTTAAGTTAGTGGTGTTACCTCAGCAGTTACTGAAGTACTCTGTTTCCTCAAACGAAAAAAATGTGGCTCACGATAACCACCTTGCAGGGTTATTTTAGAGATTAAATGAAATAATGAATGTAAAGCTCATTCCTCCATATTGTGCCAGGAACATAGTACATGTTAACTGTTACTATTGGAGGTTATACAGCATAAAAAGAGCAAGAATATTGGGAAAGGATCGATCGTCTTGGGTTTAAATTTCAGTGCCATCACTTCTTAATTTGTTTTGGGCAAGATTTACAACTTCACTGATCCTTGCTTGTATCTGCTAGGATTGTTGTATTGATTGTATGAGACAGACACTGTTACGTGACTGGCATATTGCAGGCACTCAAATAGCAACTAGCATTAGTATTATTAATAAGGGGAATTGCTTAATTGAAAGAGAAGTTTCGACATTGTCTATTTAAATTAATTCGAGGCAGAAACTTCTAGATGCCCTAGATTTTGTTCCTACTTGTACTTACTGAGGGCTGTGTGAATAGTTTGATGACTGCTGCTGCCTCTTTCCCCCCAAATTTGGGAGTGGGTGGCCATCATGAAAATAACACGTAAGGAAGCATTTCTGTGTAATGAAAAACTACCACATATAATTGTATACACGTACTGAAATATATGTATGGCTCTTCGTGTTTGTCACGTGTAGATTGTCGATCATCTGCTTCTATCCTCTCAACCTGCATATCTTTCTTAGCTCCCAGGAGCCTTCCCGTGTACTCTCCCTCATTTTCATACTTGACTTTAATATTTAGAAGCACCAGTTCGTGTTTTTCCTCCTTTTTACTCTCACAATGTACCTCTTTTAGTTATTTACATGTGTGTGTATTGAATTTGAGAAAGGTCATGTGAAAGCAATCTTGATCATACTGTTCTCATATTCCACCTTATTTCCTTTGTAATGAATGTTGTCTGCACCCTCCTTTTTATCAATTTGTATGTTATCCTTTTATATCATAGAAGCAGTTTCCCTTTTAATTAATTTCTGTGTAATCGCGTGGTCAGGTTATGGAGGATGAGCTGGTTGGTGAACTCAACGCCAGGTGTGTGGCTTGTCTGAGTTGACTGCCCCTGTCAGTGGTCAGGTTGCCAGCCCTCTGTTTATACTTCAGGATGGTCACTCTGTTTCCTCTTGTTGGCTGCCTGGAGCATTAATTCCGAAGGCGCTCTTTTTATAACAAATCTAAGATGAAGCTTCCTTTCCCTTCACTACGCATGTACACACACACACACACACACACACACACACACACACACACAGATTACCACACACACCGCCTTGCAGTAAAGAGGCTGCATTTGGTTTCACATGAAGTCAGTAAAAAGAAACAAATTAATAAATTGATAAATTTTGCCAGAAGGCTGAAAATTCCTGTTTTGGAGACTGGTGTTCAGTGGTGTAAATATAGTCTAAAATTTTTCTAAATTGGCATTTGAGTGACTTGCTTAAAAAATAAGTAGAAAACATTCTTTTAATATTCTGGGATTGGGAACAGGTAAAGGTGACTCACCTTTTATCTGAAAGTTTTTAAAGCATGTACAAAGGGTAAAGGGAAAATACTGTTCCTCAAGTTTATTAAAGAACTAACCAATTTCTAATTTCATTTAAAGTTGTACACTTTTAACTTACATTTTAATTTTCGTAATAGTATTACCCTCATAGTAAAGGGCCTACTATATTCTTATTGAATGAATGACTATCCCATGACTATTAACTATTGATTTGTTGCTGGTTTTGTTTTTGTTTTTGATTTGTTACTGGTTTTAAGTTATGTTTAGCATTTGCAAGGGCTTCCAGATAGATTCCATCATTTGACCCTTACAATAATCTTGTGAGTTAGGCAAGAGAAGAATTTTCTTCATTTTGCAGGGAATTTAATAGAATTGCTCAGGTGCCACTAAATGATGACTCCAGGGTTTGAATTTAGGACTTCTAGCTTCTGATTTTATGCTTTTTGCTCAGTGCTGATGTGGAAATATTTTAGTACTTTGTAGTGTAGTACTTGTTCACTCATTCAACAGAGTTTTATTGAGGGCACAAATTTTAAGTTCTGGGCCTTTGTAAAGACAATGTAAGACAAGGATTTTGTATGTATGAATGTAAAGACAAGGATTTTACCTTTAAAGAAGATTGTTAGTAAATAAATAAGTGGATAAGGTTAATTATTATGCCTATAATAATAATGATTGGTACATAGTATGTGCCCAGTAAATGTTTACTGACTGAATGAATAAGTGAGAAAAGTGACAAAAAGAAGAATAAACAGTGAGTGTAGGGTCTTATATAGATAGATTGACAAGAGAAGGTATTTCTGAGGAAGTGACATCTAAGGGAAAGAACATTTCTGGACAAAAGGAAAGCATATGCAAAGGTCCTGAGGCAGAAAAGAACTTGACTTACCTGATGACACCAAAGGTGGCAGTGGAGCTACAGCCATAGTAAGCTAGAGAGACAGGAGTTCCACATGAATTGAAGAGAAACAGATTGATTGTGTAGGGCCTTATAGCCCATGGTAAGAAATTTGGCTTTTATTCTAATGTTGGGAGACAGTTTTCCATGTATCTTGTGTTTCTGCATTGACTACTTTTGTTTTGGACTCTCTTTTTAGGGATGATTTATATAGTCAGTAGCCTTGGAAGATACCCTCCAGGGCAGAGATCAGGTACACTTATTGTCTGTATGATCAAGATAATATCTCCTTCTGGGGTAAAGGTCAGGCAGGTGTACTGCCCATTATAAAAGATTTGGGTTCATTAAGCTCAGGGTTACCCTCCTGTAACACAGCACACTGCTGTGCAAGTGTCGCCTGGTGGGAATTCGGCCTTAAGGGACTGGCACCAAAAATGCTGGTACTCTGACTACTGCTATTGCTGTGAGTAATCAAGTCCTTTGTCTCTCTGACCCAAGCATCTCATGTCCTCCGTGGTATTCATACACCTGTGACAGTCTAACATGTTAGCTTGGAAATTAGAGTAAAATCTTATCTGTTTCACACTTCTTGACATCTCAGGATATGGAAAGCCACTGGTAGGTTTTCAGCAGGGGAATAACATTATGCAGTTTAACCTTTTAAAAAGTCAGTCTGACTACACTGTGGAAAATGATCATGGGTGGAAATTAATGAGGAGTCTGGGGCAGTTGTCTAGTTGAGAGATAAGAGTGGCTTGGACTAGTGCGTTGCCAGTGGATACAGACAGGAGGGAAGGGTTCAAGGTGGCCTTCAGGAGGTAGAATTTACAGGACTCAACAGAATCGATATGGGCTGTGGAATGGACAGTGAATCTTAGGTTTTTGTCTCAAATGGGTACATAGAAGTGATTTTGAGTTGGAGAAGCCTCAAGATGAGGCTAATAAGCTTGCAAAAGGACTTATTTCTAACTGTTACATTTTGAATTGCAGGAAGGAAGAATTAGTAGTTTGTACAACTTGAGATCAGAGAACCATTGGTATATACTTTCCGGGGGAAGAACATTTTTCTTGTGTCTTCATGGGTTGTCAAATCCACTAATGTTAAGAAACTCAAGTCTTGCAGTCCCTTGATAAGTGGGTTGTCTCAATAACACTAAATTAGATTAGCTTGGGAGGATTTATTTCTTCCATAGCCCATATTGACTTTTGCCCCAAATTCATTATCTTGGAGTTTACAAGAAAAATCTTTCACATGTTTCCGGATGTTCCCCTTTTCGTCATTAAAGTAATACATTTTTTTTTCGTATTTATTTTTCAGATTTTAAATTTATTTTAAAGCTGGGCTGTTGTCCCTAAATTCTCAGGGATGATTACTGCTTGTCTTGTGATCATGTAAGCTTAATACAGTAAGATGAAAGAAATACGTGCCTATGGATTAATTTATTCTTTTTGTCATTTTCATTTAGAAATACCTCAGGATAACTTCTTGTCTTTAAAAAAAATTTTTTTAAATGTTTATTTATTTTTGAGACAATGCGAGAGACAGAGTGTGAGCAGGGGAGGGGCAGACAGAGGGAGACACAGAATCTGAAGCAGGCTCCAGGCTCTGAGCTGTCAGCACAGAGCCCGAACTCACTAACCGTGAGATCATGACCGGAGCTGAAGTTGGACACTTAACCGACTGAGCCACTCAGGCGCCCCACTTCTTGTCTTTTTAATACCAGATGCTGATTTCAACAGCACCTGATTGCTTTTCATAAAGAAAGTAACTTAAAAGCCTAAAAAAGAAAGAAAGAAAGAAAGAAAGAAAGAAAGAAAGAAAGAAAGAAAGAAAGAATAAAGAAAGAAAGCGAGTCTAGGCCCTGTGGAGTTGTGTTAAATGCCTTCCTTTTTTATTTAATGAGGTTTATCCTTCTGTGTGCTTCTCACGTACTTACTGTCTTTCCAGGATCATTTTGGATTTCTTAACCTTTATGTATTATAGACAGTTTCAGGCTACAGCATGAAGTTGCTGTTACTTTTGAATTCTTTTTGCATCATTTTACACATATGCTTTGTTTTCTTTTGTTGTGTAGTATTTGGTTTAGTCTGTGGCCTAGGTCTAGATTTCTTTGGAAAGAAAAGGAAAGGGAAGATAGACTTTTTTATTTATTTATTTTTGGCGGTGGTGGGGGAGGTTGGGGGAGGAGTCTAGACTTAAAATTACTTCCTATTTGGTTTATACTCCACCCCTTGGAAATCAACAGTGGGGAAACATTTCCCCTTGTAAAGACAGATAAATATAGAAAACTTGAACTAAGATCACAAAATCATTAGTGTCTATCATGAGACTTTTCTGGGTGGTATGAGTTGTTATTAATCACTAATGGACTCTGGAGATATTTCTACCAGAAGTACAGTTAGATTGCAGTTATTTCTGACTTTTTGAGAAGACAAATATGCTCTCTCTTTTTCTTTTCTTATGGGGCTCCATCTTTTTTGATTTTAGCAATTTTAAAACACCCCCAGGTAGCAGAGCAGGATTTAAACCTACGGGGATGTCTCGTCTTTCCTTCAGAGTATTGTTGCTCTGCCTCAGTATCCCATTATACACATTCTTTAAAAGTGCTCAACATTTTATTACTTACTTCATGTTTCATGCAGTGTGCTAAGTGCTTTGTCATTTTGCCCCGTTTGGTATATGTTTGGAACTTCATGAATGGCTTGCTGGTCTTCTCTCCCTTGTTTCCTGATTTCAAAACAAAACAGTTACTATTAAGATTTTACCAGGGCTCTCTGAGAGGAGATTTTATTTGGTGACTTAACTGAGCCAGAATTTGTAGCCTATATGGAATATAATAGAAACTCTCCCTAAAGGATTGTTTATGTTGTTCACATAGTCTCAGTATGGCCCAGATTTGTGCCTCTGCCCTCTTTCCTTGCCCTTAGGAAGATTTTTATCCCCTCCCCCACCCCCTGGTTTTGGACCTAGACTTGCCCATACCCTAAATAGCATTCTAGAAATGGTTCAGAGGCACAGAGGAATCTTAGCCTTAGAACCATAGCTCCATCTGTCCTGCCTATCTTTCTTCTGTTTGAGGAATAGTCGAGGGAAAAGAGGGTTCAAGTCAGATGTGGGTTTGTGTCTGAACTCTTGCTTGTTGGTTGTGTGACCATAGGAAACACGCTTAACCTTTCTAGACCCCAGATCTTAAAGGTAAAATTGAGACTGTGCTAATGACCTCCTCGTGGTTTAGTGAGGTGTAGTTGTGGGTCAAGGAACTTGTGCTTAGGATTGGCAGGTGCTCACTAAGAACTAGAACCTGATCAGCACTTTGAAGCTACTGGGTTCCTCTGTGATTCCATCCTTCTGCCTTGCCCTGGAGGGACTACTGTCCTGAGTTTTATGTTCAGCATTCCCTTGCTTTAAAAAATGAATATATCTGTAAACAGTATATTTTTAGCTTTGCCTATTTGGGCTTTGCCAAAGTGGAATCATATTATATATAGTCTGTCATAACATTTTTGTCTCTCTGGGATTCTCCTTTACTGGTCCTTTAGTTAGAGAGAAGGCTTTTCTGATACTAGGTCAGAGTTAGGGGTAGCATTCAATGACATGGGGGGCTGAATCCAGTAAGGAAAAGTGAGGTTAATGAGAGCCAGGTTTAGGACTGTTACAGGGAAGGGAAAGGGAAAAGCTAGAAAGATGCTGTGCTTGGATAGGAATTCAGGGCATAGATGGATGAACTCCTGGTCTGCTGTATACATAGATATAGAAAGAAATGACGAAAAACAAAACAAACCAAACAAAACAAATAATGAAGGAAGTGTGTGCATGTTCTTCTGTTCTCCTGGATGACCAGGGAACAGCAATAACCCAGTTGCAGTAAGCACACCCAGATCTTGGCTTTTCTGAATACCATTTTTTCCTCCCACTAGAATGGTAGGAATTATTAGACTAGAAAATCACTTTTTGGCAGCTGTCATAAAATAATTTGGCCAAGAATTATCATTGGACACAAACATCGGGTGAACATTTGTTGGTAGGATATTTATATAGTCTGAAAGTATCTTCTCACAAAGTACTTAGAAATTACAAAGGAAAAAGAGTTAACTTTTCAGTGGCAATCTGGTAAATGCCCCCTAAGTCAAGTTCATGATACAAGTTCACGTTACCAGTAAGGGAAAAAGATTAAAATAGCATACCACCTGGTAGGGTACAATGAGGGGAACTCTCTTCTTTGGTATCCCTGTTGAAAATTCATAACTGGCTAATCATAAGAAAGAATCAGATAAATCCAAATTAAGGAACGTGCTACTAAAATGGCCTGGGATCTTCATAATTGTCAATGTCATGAAAGTCAAGGAATGTCTGAGGAATTCTAGATTGAAATGCACCAATGAAATGTGGGAACTGAGTGCAGCGTGAGATCCTGGATGGACTGGATCCTTTTACTAAAATGGACATCATTGGGATAATTGGAGAATGTTAAGGTCTGGTCTGTGGGTTAGATGATGGTACTGTATGATTTGGGTGATTTTCATGGCCATAATTATAGTTTTGTAGGAGAATGCCCTTCTACGGAGGAGTTGTTCCCTAAACTCTGTGGGGATGAGAGGCTATCATGTTGGTTACTTACTCTCAAGTGGTTCTGAGAAATAGTTATTTGTACTAAGTAGTCTTGCAAGTTTTTTTTTGTGGGGTGGTCTGAGATTATTAAGCAGAATAGAACAAAAAATTCCCTCTTGTTTGTAGTTAATTGTTAGCTTATCAGACAAATCATTTAAGGTTTAAGAGGTTTGCTTTCTCATGTTGCCTTGTCTTAACAGCTGCCCTACAGTGTAGCTTTCTGCCATATCTTACTTTGTCTTCTGGTGTACTGGTTTTAAAATGTTTACCATTATTTCATTAATATGTTGTTTTCCCTGCTCATTATTTATTGTGACAAACTCCTTTTTGTGGAAAGTATGATTTATAGAAATAGCACCTTTTACTGTGTTATAATTCAGTGACAATACTGTTTTTAATTTTGACTTCCTTTGTGTTTTTGTTCTTTTATCCTCAATTTGCTGGTGAGCTATTCAAGCTTTCCTTTCCTTTTTTTTTTTTTTTCTCCCTCCACTGTATCTCCCTTAGTAGTGAGCATATTTCAGTAGGCTTTCAGTAAAAAAATGTTGGGCTGGTTGATTGTTATCTTAGCATTTAGAATTTCAGAAAGCATACAGGGTAAGGGGAATTGTATAGACAGAGTGGTGAATTCGATGCTGTACTAACCCATATCTAGGCAGCTCATGTGAGTGGTTAGTCCCCAGAGGTTTGGGATTAAGCTTATTAGGACCAAGCTGGTCCTACTCTAAAAGTTCATGAAGTTTATCTGGCTCCTGGGTGGCTCATTCGGTTGAGCGTCTGACTTTGGCTCAGGTCATGACCTCATGGTTTGTGGGGTCAAGCCCCACCTAGGGCTCTGTGCTGACAGTGCTGGGCCTGCTTGGGATTCTCTGTCTCCCTCTCTCTCTGCCTCTCCCCTGCTTGTGCTCTCACTCTGTCTCTCAAAAACATTAAAAACATTTTTAAAAGTTCATGAAGTTTGGGATGCGACATGGTGGGGGAGAAGGTTAATTGTTAGACCAGCCTTCCTTCTCTGAAAACATTATGTGTAAGTTGTCTGTCTGTACAAAGAATCCTGGGTGAAAGGCCTTGATTGCCCACTCCTACCCCTCTCTTTGGTGGAGCTGAAATCCATCATCAGGCTTGTTTTCCTTAGATTGGTTGGAGGACAAACTTGTCTTTAGCAGTTACACTAATTTTCATATTTCTCAGAATGATCAGGGAAAAAAAAGCTTGAAAAAGCCCAGAGTGGTAGTTACCTTGCACTTAGTATACACCCACTCGTGCAGGCTTTTCTTCAGCATTTTGTTATTTTTTTTTTCTTGCTGCTTTTACAGTGTAGGTGGCCTTCTCTAGATTGCTTTTGACAGGAAATTGAGCAACCTTTCTTTTTTGGAACAGAATATATTTTACTGGGGAGAGGGAAAAAAAATAAAGTGTTTATGTTTTGAAATTTAATTATGACTTTTTTATTTGAAGACTGATTTAAATCTCGAAACACGGAGGCTGGGTAAAATAAATTTCATATCGTGTGTTAATATTTCTAAACCTTCCCGGTAATTTTTCAGCCTTCCTTTTTTTCTTCCTTTCTGGTAGAAAGAAAGGAAGGCCTGAAAATCATTTCGCTTCATAAAGCAAAAAGTACTTTCCTTTGTTCTCTGAGCCACTGATGGGTGTTAAGAAATCCTCTCTGACCAGGTCATTAGTTTCTAGCTTTTGTCTGAGGCCGCCCTCCCCAGTTGTCTTCGTCCTCTAAAGGGGGGGGGGGGGGGAGGTGTGATGGGCTCTACACTGGCTTCACAGCATCTTGAATCTAGACTGTATGTTAGCCCTCCCTGTGGACAAGCACATCGCTCAGTCAAGTTTCCTAATGGTTCGGCTAGTGCAGAGGTTCCCGGAGCCCGGGTAGGGAGCTCCAGGTGGGAGCGCGGCTCCGTCTCGGGTTCAGCCTACCCCGCCAAACCCCCCGCCTGTGCTTTGGGGTTATGGATGCCAGTCTGCCCACTGCCCACCACTCATCCAGGTGCTCACTGCCTGCGGGGATTATGCTTTGAGTTTGATTTAGGTAGCTCCTCACAGCACCGGGGACTCAGAGGAAGAAATCAGTCTATAATTAGAATATAAACTCCTACACCAGGTCAAGGAAATGTCCAGTTGGAATGCACTAATCCTCATGGCATCTTTCTAAGTGTGTTCATAGATGATATCCTTTTGTTTGAGTTTTCAACTCCACATGTTTGTTCATGTACCCAACTGGTGCAAATCAGCTGTCAGGTATGTCTCAGTTAAGTAATTAGCTAGTTACGGCTCATTAATTAAGCTTGACAAAGCAAAGTATATGTTTTGAGTGTTACAGGTTTCTTTACCTATTCTGGGGGTGTGTTTTGTGGGGCCAGTCATGTAAAAACTGCAAGTTTTAGCAACTGGGATACTGAAAGATCTGTTATCAGTAAGTCTCATTTTGAATACAGTTAAAGTGGATTTTGGAGTACCTGTATATTTAGCTGAATAAAAGATGAGAGTCCTGCTGTCTCGGGTGACAGGCTGGGAAGAGGAACTTTGTCCATCTTGTCTTTACCAGGAATTGAGAATATCTGTGAGGGAAACTAAGTTCTGGTTCTGTTTGTTTGTTTGTCTATTTATTTATTTATTTTAGAGAGAGAGAGAGAGAGAGGAGGAGGAGAGATAGTGCGAGTGGGGGAGAGGGGCAGAGGGAGAAGGAGAGAAAATCTTAAGCAGGTTCCATGCTCAGTGTGGAGCCCAATGCAGGGCACAACCCCATGACCCTGGCCTGAGCTGAAATTAAGAGTTGGACGCTTGGGGCGCCTGAGTAGCTGAGTTGGTTGAGCATCTATCTGACTTTGGCTCAGGTCATGATCTCATGGTTTGTGGGTTCGAGCCCCATGTTGGGCTCTGTGCTGACAGCTCAGAGCCTGGAGCCTGTTTCAGATTCTGTGTCTCCCTCTCTCTCTCTCTCTGCCTTCCCCCGCTCGCACTGTCTCCCTCAAAAATAAAAAAATAAAAAATAAAAAAAAAGAGTTGGATGCTTAACTGACCGAGACACCCAGGCGTCCCAGTTCTGATTCTTTTTAGTCTTCTTACCTTCCGTTTTTTTATATGCTTGGGAACAGACTT
Source organism: Panthera leo (assembly GCF_018350215.1). Taxonomy (NCBI): domain Eukaryota; kingdom Metazoa; phylum Chordata; class Mammalia; order Carnivora; family Felidae; genus Panthera; species Panthera leo. Next base: position 116,215,703 of record NC_056684.1, read on the forward strand.
TTTGGGAGTTCACCTAGTTTGATGTAGTATTTCTCCTCAGTGAAAATTTAAAAATTAGTTCCTTGGAAGCTCTTAAGGACATGTATACTCCGATTTATTTTAATATTTTTAGAATGGGTACATGTACTGCATGTTACTAATATGGGGCATGTATGAATCTTTTAACTAATAATAAGCTCACTCACTAGTCACAGGAAATGTAGTGGGAGCTTATAACCTATCTGAAACGACCCGTGTGAGAATTGTAAAATTTCTAAATAATCAGAATGGTTGTTTGCTTTGGAACAGGGTTTGTCAACCTCAGTGCTGTTGTCACTTGGGGCTGGATAATTCTTCGGTGGGGGGGCTGTCCTGTGCAGTGTAGGAGGGGTTAACAGCATCCTTGGCTTGCACCCATTGAATGCTGGTAGCATACGTCCTCTCCTTGCTGTGACAACCAAAAAAAATTTTCAGACATTGTAAGATAGCCCCTGCAGTACAAAATCACCCCCTGTTGAGAACCACTGGTTCGGAACAATTGTTCCCATAGGCACGCGACAGGCTGATTACATGAAAATCACTTTGTTGGGGGCCTTCTTACCCATTCAGGTTCCTGAGTTTCTCCTCAGACTTCCTGACCAGATTATAGAGGCCCTGGATCGGCAATCTGCCTAGAGACTAAATAACTAGGTTTAAGAATTTGTTGTTTAAGTGGGAGTGGCTATTGGTTGGCTTACATTTAAATGTGTGTTGAGCTACACATAAAGAGATTTCCAGTTAAAGAAGGTTTTAGGAGTGGGGCATAGCCTTTCACAGTTACGATTTGATTTGTAGCTGTGATTTTTTTCCCCCTTAATATTGTGAAGTACAATTGTATGTTTTTTTAGAGTTTGAAAAGAACTTTATTATATACTGAAGTTCATCATTATTTTAATCTAGGTTTTGAGAGAATACCTCAGGTTGGACTCAAACGCAAGATTTACTGGTGACTTTGAAGTGGAATGAGGTGAGTTGGTGGCTTAGTCACAAAGTCACGTTGGGGTAAGGGCATATCGCTCACACTTTCGTGCTTGGAAGACCTGCTACTTGTCGTGAAATTTGGACCCCTCAAGTGTGGATGCTCAGTTTTTTCCTCACCGGATTTTCCTACTTCATTGTGTGACCGCTGACAGGCAGAAATGGAAACGGAGAGGATGCGAGGCTCCTGTGTAGTTTTTACTCATTGATTTCTGAATTCAGCATCGTCATCTTTGCAGATAAAATCGTTCAGGTTTTTTCCTGGATACTTAAATTAATAATAAGACGGCTTTTGTTACCTACTGATGTTCCCATTCCATAGTAAATACGTTTCAGAAAATCTCCTTTGGGTTTCTTAAAATGTGATGGGGGTTTATACCTCAACCCATGTTGTTAACTCTGGTACATTAGTGTATAATTTGGAAATTTTAGTTTGGATAAGCAGGGCTTATCCTGAAAAACTGAGAGATGGTTGGATGATGTACTGCCGACATTTACCGATGTGGGTCTTACCATTGATCTCAGAGTGCTTGCCCTTGGTTATTACTCCCGGGTAGGAGCCCAGGTCCACCTTAGGCATGCTCTCATGTTTCAGTGGACGCTTCTCAGACACTTTAATAAGTTGTAAAAGGGTATATGCTTATTGAGAAAAACAACAGCTTCATTCTGATTGAGAGAGAGAGAGAGACATTTCCACAAGCTAAAAATGCTATAATATGCTTAAATATAATTTAAACTCTGAAATTGAGATAAAGCAAGTGGTTTAGGGATATGTCCGTTTCATTGGTTTTGCTGAAACAAAGACCTGGGGATTTTTCTTATCTGCTGCTTTGTTGGGAGCAGAAGCACTACTGCTCTTCTGGAGCATTTCGTCCTACAAAGGACGGTCAAGGTTATCTGAGCATCTCTCCATTGTAAACCTTTGTGCAGAGTTTAGGGCTTCTCTCCTGAAGCCCGCGGGGTAATTGGAGCGCTGCTTTCACAGTGGCTAGCTGTTTCCGACCTTCCTTGAATTTCAGGAAGAGGAATTGAGGAATGATTATCTCTGAAAATGTTTTTAAAGTGCATTAGGACACTTTCCTGCTAACATTTATTTGACCAATCTCAGCATCATTCTTCTTTAATAACGTGAAATCCAAGAAGGATTTGTAGGTCTCTGTAATTTGTAGCCATTTGAAAAGCCCACGTCTTTTATTAGCAACACAATTGAAAACCTGTCTTTGAGAAAGTAGCATCTTTGGAACCATCAAAAATTGCTTAGTGGTGAAGCAGGAAGCCAGCAGGAATGCCCCATGACTGTAGCTCAGGTACTTTGTGAAGGAAGAGAAATCAGTGCCCTCTGGTCTTCACCTCAATCTTGGAAGTTACTTTTCAGGGTTCACTTTTTTCCCCTCCGGAGTGCCTGTATACAAGAGAAACGTGTACCTTCTGTGCAGTCCCCGTGTGTCTTTCTGTATTCTAAACACTCTTAAGTAAGGATCGGCTCCTGATTGAACTTGAGTATGACAGTTGTCAGTGGAGGCCTTACGTTGAGGATTACCGTTGAGGCCAAACTTGTTTAGCTTTCGTGTTGTAGCAGCTATACCTTGTCTTTTGAATTGAGTTGCCCAGCTTACCCTGAACCCTGGGGCACTTAAATCACTACTTTTAATGGAGATAATATCTGATGACGCTAGTACAGTTTGTCTGTTAGGTCAGGTGGGAGATTCTTCTCTTAAGCATTCATAACTGGTCACACAGACCAGGGAGGCTTCGATCTAATGGTTTGCCAGACCTGTTGGTGCCATGTCTCTTTCTTGGCCTTCTAAATGCACACTTACCTATCCAAAGACTCTCCACTTAAGGGATGTCTGAATCAATTCGCTTCGTCAGAAGAAAACAGAAGTCTAAAAGACCACACCAAACCAAACAAACCCACAAAGCGTTACATGTTCTGTCCCATGTGTCCCATGTGTATCTTCTTAAATCCACCATTCTCCTACATTTTTATTTATTTATATTTTGAGTAATATTGTTCTAGAATACAAAATCGAATTGAGAAAGCACACTTCTTTTCCTTCCTTTAAATTTTTTTGTTTCTATATTCTTTCTCAGTGCCCAGCGAGAAACATAGAGTGATGTTAATTGATGATAATCTCTGACTAAATTACTTGCTTTCCACATTGAAATATTTGAATAATTTTCCCAAATGTTTTATTTTTGCTTTGGACTTTCCCTTTCTTATGTAGACAGTTACGTACTAATAGATGAGTGAGATGCTGTTTAAATTTGTCTCTTATTCCAATTTGGTCATTGCGTCCTAGGTTTCTGCTTTTAATGGGAGAGTAGCTGAGGAAATTTTAAAAAGCTCTGCACTTCTTTCTTTTCTTGAGAATAGAATAAAAAAAGAACAACTGGTCACATTTATGAGGACTGATAGTTTGCTGGCATGAGACACAAAGGCAAAGACATACTTTTAATTGTTTTATGGGAAGTCCCAACCCATTTAGTAAGTATAAAAAGAAAAGAAAAGAAAATGTGTGTTGGTGCAGTCTCCTGGGCTTTTCTTGGTGCTGTTTGTGGTGGTAGCAAGAAACCTAATAATCGTAATGCCTTACACTGGCCATCCAGACAACACAATGAGTGTAGCAGGTTCAGAGGTCAGTTGAAAACTGGAGTCTCCTCCCCGCTTGTCGAGCCTCACGTCCACTGATGCAGCTTCTCTCTTTTCTGCTTGTTGTTCTGACAAACTATGTCTTCCTTAAAACCTAGGCAGACACTTTCCTCTTTAAAGGTAGTTCACCGACAGACAGTAGATTAATTGAGAATTGGATTTTGGAGACACTAACTCGAAGAGGAACAGAACTCAAATGCTTACCTCCTAGAGACTTTTTAGAGGCTTTGGGTCAGCCTACATTGAAGTTTCCCAGGGGCACCGAGAGTACAAAAGAGAGACAAATTCTTAAGATCAATACTAGATGAAATTTTATTAACTAAATGCTGACTATATAATATAATACGAAATAATTAAAATTTTAATAGTTATAGCGAAGGGATTGATTGCCGAGTTGTCCTTTCTTCTCTGGCCATGACTAATTTTAATTGAGTTCGGCATACCTTGGGTTATTCCAGTATACTTATTTATTATTCAAAGCCTCCATCTTTGTTCTTAACAAAGAAAATTCTGTGAAATCCTTTGGCCTACCAAACATTTTTACCAGCCTATGGAACTGTGGTATGGCCCCTTCACATTTACTGCTAATATCATGCCCCTTTTTCTCTTGTGTAGGAACAACTTACTCTCACTGAATTTTTACCTTTACATTCTTCAAAACAGAACAGCACAGCTGCCCACATCAAATAAAGAGTTGCCTCTCTTAAACTCATTCTGGTGACAAATACAACAAATGCTCATAGGAATTGAATTAAGTTGTCTTTGGAAGAATGCCTCATTTCTAAGTACCTGGTCCTTATTTTGGGCCCCGGGTTTGATACGATGTTTTACACTGGTACCATGTTACCTAGTCAGTTTCTCAAACCGTTTGTTTTCCGGTTGACTGTCTAGGAAATCTAAAATTTGCCAAATAGGAGTGGATTTGAGCAAATGTCTGATGTAAAGAATCAGAAAAGAGAGAAGCAAGAACATGAACGTGAGTGCTTGTGGGGAGAAGTGAGGGTGGCAGTGGTGCAGACTTCAGCCTCTCCCTTCCTTGAAAAGTTTGGTCGGTGGAGGGATTTTGAAGACTTGGCTTCTGGGAACAGATCACAGCGTGGAACTGGAGATGAAACCGGGGAGGAGTTTGAATCCCCAGTTCTTCACGATCCCGCTTTTGTCAAAGGACTCAGGACGCTTTGTGGCGGGGGCTTTATTTTACAACGTAGGCTTTATTCTAATCTTTGTCAGTATTTAAGCATATTTTACATATAAAAGGAAGTTGTAAATATGTTCACCAGTATTTGAGTCTCTTTCATCGAAACCATGTGTGTGAAATTAAGGCAAAGGCGGGGGGAGTCTTCCATTTAGGGAAGTCCAGTATGGCCTATTTTGGGGTTTTTGCTGCACCTGAGAGGATGACTTTATTGTATCTTTTTGGAAATGGTTTTTAACCACGAGCATACAGAGATGAAGGCCGCAGGCTTGAGGAAAGCTGTCTGCACAAAACATGCCAAGGCCACCAGTGAGTGGATGATAATAAAGAAAACGTGAGAGAGATGTGGACATGTGGCCTTTCCACGTGGCATCAGTGTTTTCAGAGCTGGGGATGTTTCCTGAGCCATTGTTTGTCTCAGCACACGGGCTGGCTCTGTATTCTGCCATGATGGTTTCCTTAATAAAAATGCGCTGACCCACCACTGCTCTGGATGAGTGTTCAGTAGGTTAAATAATGAATGGCTGCTGCAGAACTAACAGACTTTGATTTTTTTTCCCCCTCAGAGAGTAATTTTTTTTTTTTTTAAGTCTATAACTTGATTTAGTAACTGGCCTTTTTCTGCTACTGACTGATGTTTTCTTTCCCCCTAGTCAACTGGAAAACAGATTGTTTGAGAAATTGACTAGGTAACATTTGACGGGTATTTGTCTTTGTGTAGGGACCTCTGGATGTGTCTCAGCCTGAAAGCTTTTGTGGTTACAAGAAGTAAGGTACAAGTAAGACATTCTACTTCTGTTGCCATTGGTCTCCCCTCTGAATTTATTAGTGGAAAAGTTAATTAAGTAAACAACTATTTAACACCTGTTGTATAGAGTTTTTTGCTTGATGTTGACTAGGATAGAAATACCAAAAAACAAATGCCTCTTATACTCAAGTTGTTTTCCTGGAGAGACAGATAAGACCTAATTAATTAAAAATTGCCATAATGAATGGCTAAATGTAATAAAACCTTTTGTAGAAATACAAGTAAAATGCATTGTGGTGTCCGTAGAGGGAGAATTAAATCCATGGAGGTGGCATCATTGGAGTGGGGCGTTGAAAGATCCATCCACCCCCCCATCCACCCCCCCATCCACCCCCCCCCCCCCACTAAAAGAGTAACATTTGTTTCTTCAGGTAACCAAAGTAATTCATATTTATTGTATAAATCTAGATGCTCCTAAGAGACACACAGATCAAAGTAAAAATCACCCAGTTCACACAATCCCCACCACTCAGAGGTAACTATCCTTCTAAGCATTTTTACTTTTTATTTATAAAAATTTTAAAACATACAGAAAAGTAGAGAGAATAGCGTAACGAGCCCTAATATACCTAAATCATCTAGCTTTAACAATTATAGACATTTTGCCATTCTTGTTAACATCTGTCTTCCTGCTTTTGGGTTTTGTTCTGTTGTTTTGCTTTGTGTTTTGAGTTTTAAAGCACAACTTAGATATTATACCATTTTACCTATAAGTGCTTGAGTAAATATTTTTAACAGATAATCACTTTTAAAAAGTCATAATGTTGTTATTCTTAACAAAGTTAACAGTCATTCTAATTTAATATTACTAGCTAGTTCTGTAATTTCCAGTTCATGTTCACTTTCTTCCATTGTCTCAAAAGTGCAGTGTTACAGTTTTGTTGGACTCAAGATCCAAGCAGGATAGCACATTGATTTGTCTCTTGTAGGTCTTTCTTAATGTGTAACATTTTCCCTTCCTGCTTTTTTGTCATGTAATTTATTACAGAAGAAACTAAGTCATTTGTTTTTTTTAGAACTGCTAAGATCTTAATAGTTTTCTTTCATTTTTGTTCTTCTGTGTGACCATGTATACATTTTAAAAGCAAAAGTGGAGGGGCGCCTGGGTGGCTCAGCAGATTAAGCATCCGAAATCGGACGCTTAGGTCATGAATTTGATGTTTGTGAGTTCAAGCCCCACGTCAGGCTCTGCACTGATAGATGGGATCCTGGAGCCTGCTTGGGATTCTATGTCTTCCTGTCTCTCTGTCCCTCCCCCACTCATGCTTACTCTCTCTCTCTCTCTTCTCTCTCAAAACTAAACATTAAAAAAATTTTAAAAAAAGCAAAATTGGAATCCTGTGCATGCTGTTTTATAAACTATTTTTATACTTAGTGCTATAAGGAGGACGTTTTCCTATTAATTTACTGTTCTACAACTTATTTTCTGTTAAATCATGGCATTGTAGTAACTAAAAATGAGAAAGATATGTTTGGTTATATTTAAAGTAAATCTTACATTAATTACAGGTATTGCAGCAACAAATTTCTTACTGCTTTTCTCCCTACCTCCTTTCCTTCCTTCTTCCCTTCTTTTCTTTTCCATTCCAGCAGCTAGCTGTTATGGGTAGATGTAACATCAGCGATGCAGTTCTTGGAATTGAGAGTGTATTTTATTTTCCGTGAGTCAGGAAAAGCCAGGCCGATGGTGCGCTGACAGGGTTAAAAATGGAGGAGTTAAATGGTGCCCATCCAAGCCCTGATTTTCTGAAGAGTCCTGCTACAAGAAAGGGACCCTTATTTTTTTTTTTTAATTTTTTTTTAACGTTTATTTATTTTTGAGACAGAGAGAGACAGAGCATGGATGGGGGAGGGTCAGAGAGAGGGAGACACAGAATCTGAAACAGGCTCCAGGCTCTGAGCTGTCCTCACAGAGCCCAACGTGGGGCTCGAACTCACGGACTGCGAGATCATGACCTGAGCTGAAGTCGGCCGCTTAACCAACTGAGCCACCCAGGCGCCCCAAGAAAGGGACCCTTATTGTTGTTACCAGAAGATGATCTTTATTAAAAAGTTAAGTTTGGGGAAAAAAAAAAAAAAAGAAAAGGGCCACCAAGGTGGCTCAGTCAGTCAAGCATCTGACTCTTGATTTCAGCTCTCTCTTTTTCTAAAAAAAAAAAAAAGTTAAATTTACATCCTCACAAACATAGGCCCCACTGGTGGGAAAGGACTCCAAGTGGTAAAGGGAGCATGCCGGGGGCCCCTGGGTGGCTCCGTCGCTTAAGCATCTGACTCTTGACTTCAGGTCAGGTCACGATCTTGCGGTTTGTGAGATTGATCCCTGTGTGGGGCTCTGTGCTGACATCATGGAACTCCTTGGGATTCTCTCTCTCCCTGTCTCTCTGCCCCTCCCCTGCTCTTGTGCGTATGCTCTCGCGCTCTCTCTCTCTCTCTCTCTCTCTCTCAAACAAATCAACTTAAGAAAAACTATAAAAGGGAGCATGCCTATTTTGGTTGAGATGTTACTGTCTTAACTTTTTTTTTTAAACATTTCTATGTTAGGCCCTCTTTAGTGACTGTCAAGTTTTTAGCCTGGGAAAAGAATGTGTATGCAGGCTCACGCCCGTCATAATGAATTCTGCCAGCTGCAGCTCTGTGTGGCCGTGTAATAAGTCGGCAGGATCTTCTGCTCTCTGTCAGACAAAACCCCAGCTTCATTTGTGATGTTCTGGTTATTCCTGGTAGTTTGTCTTTTTACACTTGATTAGATTTTGATTTAGCCGTGGTAATGGAAATATTATCTGTATTTCACCTTCTTTTTTTTTTTTAAGATCTCATTTTTAAGTAATCTCTACACCCAGTATGGGGCTTGAACTCACAACTCTGTCCCCCAGGACAGGGTAGAAGCTAAATCTGAAGGACTGACTTGTAGTTTACAAATAGGTAGACCTTATTAACTTCCAGTATTTGACTTTGAAGTTGTTTTTTTTTTTTTTAAAGACTAGTTTTATTTATGGGCTATATTTTTGCTACCAGATGTGAATTTATTTATACATAGAGAATTCTGCAATTAAATAATTAGCAAGTACATTATTATAATGACCAGTGAGCTCTTGTGTAAAAATAACACCCAGTTTTAGAATCTGTGCTCTGGAGGCAAAGCTGGGTGTGGGGTTGAAGAGCCACTGAGGTGTGGAAGGGCCTCTTCGGTGAACTGCTCATCTCTGTTCTCATGGCTGAGGAATGTGCTGTGTATTCTGCGTAACCCCTGCCACATCATGGACACCACACGCCGAGGGAATACACAACTAAACGAGGGCTTCCGCTCACTGGGGCAGGGATAGGCACACACTGCCTTGTCGTTTGGTTTCCCTTAAAGAATATTCTTCACAGTAAAGAGCGGTGTATGCCTTTTTCCTTTCCTCCCAATGGTTGTCTGGCATGTCACGGGAGACAGGCACAGTTTTTCATTGCTTACTTAGTCTCTTACGAAAAGAGTGGAATTGTTGTTTGATCAGTTGATTATGCGCTGGAGCTCTGGTTTTTGAAGCTGTCAGGTCTTAAAATGCAACTTCTTTCTCCACAATAGTTACCATGCAGCATTCCTTTTAATTTCCGAAACCCTTTAACCGAGGCCTCACGGGGATCCTGAGCCTTGCGCTCTTCCCGTCTGTCCAATGGGTCCGTTAAGCCACATGCCTCGCAGGGCTGCGGGAGCGCCAGGTGCCCGTGCTGTGTGCCTTGTGGCTGCACGGGCCAGAGAAGCCTTGTGGCCCCACCTTCTCCCGTACCAGGTGAGGAGACGAGGCTCGTGGAGTAGCATATAGTTTCCCTCCCTCCCGTTTGTCCTAATGACTAAGATAACCTTTGCCACACCTTAGGTCAATGTGTGGCTCTGCTCCTGAGGCAACCAGAGAGGTAGATTTTACGCACGTCTCTTTATTTGCCTGGAATTTCCCTTTCTCCTTGCCACCTGTCAGCCACCTCCTCCTCCTTTGAGACACGTTCGAGTTCATTTCCTCAGGAAGGCATTCCTGGCCAATCCTACAGATGGATATGATTTCATATCCTCATCCACCGAAGTACTTCTTTCCCTGTGGAAATTTGAACTTATTTGTATGTTTCTTGGAAGACTCTTCTCTGTCTCTGTGTTATTTATAAAAAAACTTTATACCATAAAAATGCTGGTTATTTAGGGAAAAAGAACTTCAGAAGAAAAACATATTTATTAGTGGCACAATGTTATTCCTGTGTATTGAAAGGGAAAATTTCAACTGACAGAGATGAACTCTCAGCATTAGCTCCTGAGTCACCTTTCAAGCCAGTGGGTCGAGATTGAGGATTATGTTAAATAAATTAGAACAAAACTTTCCACTGATAATTCACGTGTCTTTGCATATGGATGAATACGCCCACAACTTTCTTCAGTGTTCTTTTTTCCATGCTACGAAAGTGGTAAACAAAATAAAAATATCAAGTAGCAGTATATGTTTTTAAAGATAATTCACAGAAGTTATATATAGACTGACTGGTACATAGAAGATCTATGAAAGCCGAGTTCGAGGCTTATATGAGCCTCAACATCAATGAATGCACAGTTGAACTAAGGTTTCACTGTACAGCCTTCACATTTTAATTGAATTTCAACACAGAGGTTAATAAATCCTTTTCCCGTTCACTTGAGAACATTTACGTGCACCTTCAGTTTGTAGGCAGATACCACTTTGTTTTTTTGTGTGTGTTGGGCCGCTCTGGATATAGGAAGGAAGTATTACAGATAGCTCCTTCCCCCAGGACATACAGACAAATGCATGTGTGTTTGCATGAAAGGACTCCAAGGTCTTTGTTTATATTTGGGGTGTGAAGGAAGAGACACGTAATAGAATTTTAGACCTTGGAGGAGCCGTAGCTGCCATCTGTCTGATTTCTAAATTTATTTATAAATAGAAATAAGTGTTCATAGGGATCAAAAGTTCTGCCCGAGTTCTGTTACTTTATGGTGTGGGTCCCAGGCTCAGAGTTGAGTTTGTGGAGATGTGATGGGACAGCGGTGACTGGTGCTTTGGGGAGAAACTCCATAGTATTTCTTTGCCTGTTCAGGGACCTCAGTATTTCCTACATTATTTAATCTTTTGTGTTTTGAATACTTAGAAAATTAGGTATTGATGGGGTTTGAGGCTAGAATTTTTTTCTTTGGACATTTTTAAGCATGCTACCCACAAAATTTTTCCCCGAGAAGACATCATAGAAAACTAAACCTTTGTCTAAATTGGAGTTTTATCATTTTCTTATATTGCAAAATAAGTCATTTTTCCTTGAAAAGCATTTTAAAAGCCTTTGTGTAAGACACTTTGGAAAATGCAAGGCAGTGTCACACTTTTCACCTTGGGGAGTGTCGGCCTCAATTATGCCTGACTTTTACTGGAAAGACTGTGTCTTCTTTGTCTGTATAGTCCCTACAGCTCCCAGCACAGAGCTCTGTTTGCCTCCCTGTGTTTTCATGCCCAGATCCTCCTCAGTGAGAATCACTTCACCTTTCTCTGCCTCCTCCTTTTCTCTTCCGTGTCATTATGAGCTAAGGACCGAGGGAAACTCCTAGCCTTCCAGGGGTTTGGATATTTGAAATACAAAATTTCTTACTAATCAAAAATTGAATCACTGGACCAGAACATGCTAATATTGACTCTCATTTGTTGAACCCTTACCATGTGGCACATACTCTCTAGATTCTTTGAGTACAGAGATGAGTTGACATGGCCCCTACCTTAAAGGGCCAATCATCTAGCAGGTAATAAAGATGGGTATTTAGGTGCAATAATTCAAGCGGTAGAAGTGTTGAAGCCATGTTTCTACCCTTGATGTTTCTTATTAGCAGTATCAGTGCCATGTATGATGTAGGTTTAATCGCAAAATAATCAGGGACTTTAAAAAAAATTTATTTCATTTGATCTATTTTAAAGAATTTTTTTTAATGTTTATTTATTTTTGAGAGAGAGACAGACAAAGTGCAAACCAGGGAGGGGCAGAGAGAGGGAGACACAGAATCCAAAGCAGGCTCCAGGCTCTGAGCTGTCAGCACAGAGCCCAATGCGGGGCTTGAACTCCTAAGTCATGAGATCATGACCTGAGCTGAAGTCGGCCACTTAACAACTGAGCCACCCAGGCACCTCTCATTTTATTTATTTTAGAGAGAGGGTGAGTGTGCAAGCTGGGGAGAGAGGGGCAGAGGAGAGACAGAGAGAGAGAGAGAGAGAGAGAGAGAGAAAATCCCAAGCAGGTTCCATACTGAGTATGGAGCCCGATGCAGGGCTTGAGCCCATAACCTTGGGATCATGACCTGAGCTGAAATCAAGGGTCGGATGCTCAACTGACTAAACCACCCAGGTGCCCCAATAATCAGGTTTTTAAAAAATTAAACGTTATGTTTTAAATAGCTAATACATGTCCACAGAGTAAAATCCAAAAGGTTATACAGTGAAACTAAATGGTATAAATTTTATTCAGATTTCACCAGTTTTTCTACTAATGCCCTTTTTCTTTTCCAGGATCTAATCTAGAAATGTCATGTTGCATTCAGTATGTATGCTTTTTAAAATTTATTTTTTATATAGATTGTAGCATACTGTACTATGCTTTCTTTCTGTTCTGTTCCAGTTTATGGTTGTACTTTATTATCCAGTCTCATAATGATGGACTTTCTTTCTGATCTTTTGATATTAATAGTGCCTCTGTGGCAGTCCTTGAACTTGAAAGTATACAGGTTTATATAGAGGAATTTCCAGGTTAAAGAATATGTGTCTTCATGTCTGTCGTAAGTATTGCCAGACTGCTCTCCACGGGCATTGTACAAGTCTACACTCCCATCAGCCATGTGTGCCCTTCTCCTTCCTCTTGCCAGGAGTGTGTGATTAGACCTTTTAATCCTTGCCAGTTTCATAGCTGAAAAGGGAATCTTTTTGTCGTTTTCCTTTGCATTTCTCTTGTTATAGATGAGGCTGTATATACTGTCCTGTGTTTAAGAGCAGTTTTTCTTTCTGTGAATTGCCTTCTGTGATCCTTTATCCATTTCTCTAATGAGATAAGTTCTTTATATAAAAAAAGAAGCTATTCCACTTTGTGGTAGGAGCTCTTGATTTTTTCCACTGGGTGTGTGTTTTGTCATTTATGCTAACTTGCAGTCTATGAATTTATTATGTTTGGATAATCATATTTATTTATGTTTTACTTTATGAGATTTAGATTTCATGTTCTTCCTAGGAAGGTTGTCTTATGCTCTCCAAGAGTATAAAAAATGTTTCCTGCTTTCTTTTAATCTTTTTGTTTCTTTTTTTTAACGTCGGATTCTTTGATCAATTTGAGATTTTTTTTTGGTGAGTTGGTATCCCATTCTCTTTTCCATGTGGCTGTATAGTGTGCCAAAACCATTATAGAGGGATTTGTTTTTTCTGCGCTGATTTTAAATGTCACATTTTATCTTACAAAGCTCTCCAAAGTATTTTTAGAATTTTCATTTTATCTTTTGATTTGATGGTCTATTCATGGACCAGTTTCACACTTTTGAGATTATTATGTATTTATAACATGTTTAACTAGGCAAGTATTAAGCCTTGTCTCTTTTATTGCTCTTTTTTTTCATAATTACTCTCATTATTTTTGCTCCCTTATTTTTCCATATGAACTTTAAACATAGATTCTGAACTCCCAAAAGAATATCCTGTTAATTTTACTGGGATTGCAATAAATTTCTGTATTGATTTTGATATTTTTCAATATCAAATGTTTTTTTGAAAAGATTTTTTTTCTTTTCTTTTTTCCTTTTAAGTTTACTTAATTAGTTTGAGAGAGAGAGAGAGAGAGAGAGAGAGAGAGAGAGAGAGAGAAATCCCAAGCAGGCTCTGCACCGTCAGTGTGTAGCAGCCTGACATGGGGCTCGATTCCACGAACCATGAGATCATGACCTGCCACCCAGGCGCTCTGAAAGATTTACTTTTAAAGAGATTTGTCACTGATAATATGAAGAACAGTTTTTCTTTTTTTAAAAAAAAAATTTTTTTTTTACATTTATTTATTTCTGAGAGACAGAGAGAGCATGAGCAGGGGAGGGGCAGAGAGAGAGAGGGAGACACAGAATCCGAAGCAGGCTCCAGGCTCTGAGCTGCCAGCACAGAGCCTGATGCGGGGCTCGAACCCACGAACCATGAGATCATGACCTGAGCCGAAGTTGGACACTTAATCGACTGAGTCACTCAGGTGCCCCAAAAACAGTTGTTCTTAATCTTACCTTCTATCCCAGTAAAGTTTACAGTTTCCATATTTTACCTTCCATTTCCCCTCTGCTTTTGGTGATGCGGAGTCATGTTTGGAGGTCTTTGTTTTATTACTTGAGAGTCTGTTACTAGCACAGTGCCGTGCATCCAGTAGGTAAGTGTTTAAAGGAGCCCTCCATACTGCTGTGGGATCCTGACTAGAAAGTGGTTTGGGAGTATCTGTTAAGATGTATCATGGACGCATGTATAGCTTGTATGTTACAACCCTGCAGACGTGTTACTCGTGTTACTCGGTATCTACTAATGACATGTGCATCCTCTGAGTGGGGCTTGGACTCCAAGGGCAATGGTAGCCTCCTGTCACCCTCATGATCTCCTTTCCTTTCCGCCATTAAATTCTGTTGAAGATGTGAAATCCTGCAGATGGGCTCATAGCCCAGGCTGAGCACTTTTAATTTGATTCTCTCCTTTACTTTTTTAGTCAAAAAAATCTCAACATAGTAATCTTTTAGATAAACATGTTAGAATCAGCTAAATATATTTTTACCTCTCAAAATGTCTTCCCCCCATTTTGATCCTTCCCCCTTTCCCTGTTGAAAATCACCAGGTATGATTTTCATATCCTATAAGCCCATCACTGTCATGAGCCATGGTTCCTGATTGCGGTGCCCTTGGTGAGTGTGTTGGGGACAGAAATACTGTCAGTCCCCTTTGTGTGGCCTTCCTCCTCCTGTTCCCACTCCTGCTTGCTCATCACAAGAACCAAATCCCGTTCTTCACAAAGATGAGGTGTCTCCACCTACTTCAGCACCCTTTTCTCAGCTCTTCATTCCGTTTTGGAGTGCAGCCTCTTCATTCCCGTCCTGGATCTCAAATCTATACCCCTTTAGCTTTGAAATCTTTATTTCTGCACCAGAGGATTCCTTCATTCAGCAAACATTTATGCACAGTATGGTGGGGGGAACATGATTGCTTCAGTACCCAGTAGACCTGAACCAAGATTGCATCAGAAAACAGGAGATGGTTTTGTGCGGAGCCCTAGGAAAACAGTCCCTTCATTGTCTCAGCACCAGCTTGAAGGGGCAAAGGAGAGAACCGTGTGGTAACCTGGGAATTAAGGGCAGCGGGGAGGTAGAGTGGGAATGTTGAAGGCACACTGGAAGGGTGCCTGAGGTTTGGGTCACACTCCCATGTGCTTCTTTCTGCAGCATGCCCGCCTCCCTTTGGGGCCAGTTGGAAAGCCGTGGGCTGGTTACTATGGGAATTGATGGGTGCTGTTGGCAGCGAGAGAAGCAGAGTTCTTGGAATTGGTCCCAAAATCCTAGGAGAGCAGGGTTTTCCTCCCTCTGGCTTCCCTGCTTACTGTTCTTGGATGAACGAGGTTGATTTTAGCTTGGGGAGAGCATTTCCAACAGCTCCCCTCTGGTGCTCTAAGGAGAGCTGGGGGCTCCTCGGCAGGCGGACTTCACAGAGGGCAGGGCAACACAAGGGATCACTAGGTTGCCCCCCATGAACTTGTTTTCGAGGTTGGCTTCTCACGCTTCACTGAGCTCGGAATGCAATTCAAGCTTCTGTTTCTTTTTACACTGTCAGGGAATGTGCCATGGGCAAGGAGAGGGGAAGTCAGTATTTAATTCCAGAACCACAACCTTCCCCTTCTTCCCTGCCATTACCCCTCACCAAAAAGGTGGGGGGCGTTGGGTACGTGTGTTCCAGGGTTGCCGATTCTGAAGTGTCAGAGGAAGAAAGCAGATGTTTTAATGAAGTGATACCCGTATTGGAAAACAGCGGGTTCAAAATACATAAGTCCTCTTTCATTAATTTGATTAATCGTTAATTTTTAAAAGCTCTACCATTGTGTGTGCTCGTTTATTTTTGTAACTGCTCATGAATATGGAATGTAAAGCATTGATTTTTTTTCCTTAAGAAAACTATTTGGCTTGAGGAGGGAAGAATATTAAATTAAAGTATCATGAACATTATAAAGTTTAAAAGGACAGAAAGAGCTGCTACCCCCCCACCCAACATTTTTGTTTCAGTTAAGTGTTTTCTCTTGTTTCTGATTCTTTTACCACTAATGAAAACCTTTTACAGGGGAAAGCTTTTCTTTTGATTTTGGGAGATTCTGCTGAATTCCTCCTGTAGTTGTAAGAGGACTGGCTGTCTAGTTCTATTCAGACCCTGACTTTGGGGTCTCAGAGGTGATGAGTCACTTGGCAGAGCAATCATGCGATGTTGAATTGGCTTGTGATTTGGATGATTTTTCTCTCGAAGCTTTAATGCTCCTTTTTAATCCATTTCATTTCCCTTTTCTGTTGGGGGGGAGGGAGGGGCTGGGAAGGAAGGCCAGTCACACACAGGCCTTGCTTGCCCTCCTTGACCTTCAGATTGGGGAGGTAAGGTGGTTAAGAAAAAAAAAAGTACAGGGAAGGGTGTGGTATATTTTGCTAGAGATGAATTGCTTCACAGTGGCAAAGTCAAGTGTCCTTCTTGGGGAAGCAGCAGAAGCCTTCCTGGAGGAGGCAGCCCAGCTCTAGTATTTCAGTGAGTCAAGGGCATTATTATCTGAACTGGACCTGAAAGAATAAGTAGCCTCTCAACAGGTGTTTTCCTTTGTTTTTCAGCCTGAGAATCACTCAGGGTCCTGATTTTATTGGTGTGCTTCGATTTATACCTGTGAAACACTTTAGACCTAGTGTATGTATTCATCAGAGTGCTTGCAGAATGCCAGACAGTCTACACTTGGGTTATAAATGTGCCACCAGATGGAGGGGGCAAGTAATACCGTGACCGAGGGGAGCATAGGGTACGGCGGGAGCCTAGAGAGAGGAGGGCCGCTAACCCTGAGGATGGGGGGTGGGGGCGCCGGGGCCCAGGCATGGGAGTCAGCTCTGCAGTGGCTCCCTGACACCTGTCATTCCGCCATGAAATAAATGGAGCTCCTCCGAGTTGAGAAATGGGAACACTTTCTCCCATTGAGGAAGCTGAGGCTCATGGCGTGTCAGTTCCTTGTCTGAAGTCAGTCCATTTGCAGTTGTGTTAGCACTGAGATTCGAACGCGTGGCCACAGACGTTGCCCAGAAACCCCTAAACCTTGCAGAGTAGTTCCTGAAACCCCTGTGTTGTCCACATTGAGGCTAGTGAGGCAAGTCCGCTGCCCAAGGCCTAACCTTGTACGTGGCAGAGTTGAGATTTCAGTGGTGTTTTTTCCAAAATGCATACCTTTCCACAGAGAGAGCCCACCGGAAGTTCAGTAGAAGGGGCACTAACACAAGCTTGAGGAAGAGGTGGCCCTTCAATTGGGCACAACAGGGTGGATGTAATTCGGGATTAGAGAGGCACTTTATCAGTGGCCACTCATTACATATGGGACACAGGAGAGAAGGCATGGGAAAAGGTAAAGAGAGGAGTGTGTTCAGGTAAGAGAGAATAGTTCACTTTTCCTGGAGTGATGGCTGTGTAGAGCGGTGTGGGGGAAAAGAGTTGAAAAATCAGGTTGAAACCCACTCATCTAGGACTTGGAGCACCTAAAGAATTTGGACCCTTCTTATGTCGTTATTGAGAAACCACTGATGGTTTAGGAAAGATCACGAAACCTAGTTGTTTGTTTTATGAACTATAATTCTGATCATATAAATTCTCAGAATCTTGTCAACCTGATGAATTCATGGCTGTGAGGTGACTGGAAACGTGGTATTGTTATAAATCTGTTTGAATCGTGGTATTTCTGGGGCTTATTTCATGTACACAGTCACTAAGTCTGCCATAGATGGAGGTTATTTACGGGTCTGTTTCAGGTCCAAAGTCTTGCACAGGGAGTTTTTCCCATGGGATTTAGGCTGGTAAGCATTTAGACAGGAGAGCCCTATGTGGCCTTTCCTGGGCTGGCTTCCCTAGTCCCAGAAAAGGACCAGCTCCAGCTCCAGCCAGGCCTCCAGTATTATTGGCCTCCTTGTATTATTGGCCAGAAGTTCCCAAAGGGCTCTGGTTGGGCTTTTAGCCATCTAGATTATTTATAAAAATATATCCATCATACTGCTATTTGGAGAGGATTATAATTTTATACTTCTTAATAAAAATTGTCTCATTTATGGGTATCGTTGTAAGAAGAAGATTTGTTCAGCCCTAGTTAGGATTGATGACGAAGCACATTTTCTCTTTGAGCCCAGAGGTGGTGGCACAGAAGGATACATGCAGTCTGTACAATTGCTGCAGTCAGGTGCTGTGTTTGTCTTGTTTCATCGTTGTCTGTCCATGGCTGGATATATAGCGTGTGGGACACAGTAAGTCCTACATACATACTTGTGGAGTAAATGTTGGATGAATCTTGGATAGTTGTTCCTGTGGCGTAGCTATTGTAGTTGATGGAAAAAACTGGTTACGTTTTTATTCAGAGAGAGAGAGAGAGAAGGAGAGAGAGAGAATCTTAAGCAGGCTCTGCAGAGTCAGCACAGAGCCCGCTATGGGTCTCAAACTCATGAAACTGTGAGATCATGACCTGAGCCGAAATCAAGAATTGGATTCTTAGCCCGCTGAACCACCCAGATGCCTCTGGTTACATTTTTAATTCAGACTCCTTTCTCCTGGTTCTAGGTGTTTTGTTAGAGAAAAAGATTTCAAAACACTTTTTGATACGTTGCTTCAAAATGTTAATAACACTTGAAACTTCTTTTAGGATAAAATAACCAAGTGGAATAGAAGTAACTAAAAATATAAAATCTTGTAGGCTAATTTAAAAAATACAGAATGTGTATTACTGGCATCCTCTCCCATTCTCTTTAGAAAGGGTCACTACTCTAAATTAATATATCTCCTTTCTAGCCAAGATTTCATTTTACTTGACTCAAAGCCCACAGTATAGATGCAAGAACAAGGTTTGCCAAAGCATGGAACAGTAATAAGATTTTTTTTGTTCCTGGCAACTTGGAATTAATTTCTGTAATTCTAGTAATTAATTATGGAAAAAAAATGTTATTTTGTTAACATTTAATGGAAAGTTGAAATAAATGTGTATAAATATTAAATGTGATTTGTTTTCTGATAGAGTGATAGCAGAATATGAGGAAAAGCTGATTATTTGAAGATTTGATCAAGCTAATAGAGCCTTTGTTTCTGTGACTGCTTACATTTTCTTCTAGATGGTATAGCATGATAATATGGCATGCTGCACACTGAGGTGATTGTTGGAGTATCCCTTGGAAACTTCTGGGCATCGTTCATCTGGGAGCCAGTTTATAGTAATGTGTGGGAGATAAATTTTGTGCTTATAGGTTGGTATTAAGTTTAAAAAGTCCTGAGATTTGGGGCACCTAGGTGGCTCAGTTGGTTAAGTGTCCGACTCTTGATTTCAGCTCGGGTCGTGATCTCACACACAGTTCGTGAGTTTGGGCCCTGCATCAGGCTCTGTGCTGACAATGCGGAGCCTGCTTGGGATTCTTTCTCTCTCCCTCTCTCTCTCTGTCTCTCTCAAAGTAAATAAATAAAATCAAATATTAAAAAAAAAAAGTCCTGAGATTTGATTTTTATACTGTAAGAGATTTCACAGTGGTCATTCTGTCTCTGGAAAATGTTTAGACTTCCTTAATTCTGTTTTACATTTTGCAGCTCAATATCTAGTGGTAGGAGATAATTGATGCATTATATATAAGGCCTTAGTGGGTACTGCCTACTGTTTCTAATATTTTTTATAAGGAAATTATCTTTTAGGCTAATCAGTATATCAGTTTTGAAAACTGTTGAAATTTAATCACCGATAAAGAATTTTACCTTTCTATACTTATTGTAGTTCCTTGTATTCCTTCCAATGGGCTTCTGAAGGGGTAAAAATGACATTGGTTTTCAAACCACGTGCCACATGCCAAATTGAAGCAGAGCATGTTGTCGATATTTAATGTACTTGAGATGATTTAGGCAACAGGACCCTTGGGAAACCAACAAATATATTTGCAGGTGCCCTTCCTTGACACTTGCTGTTAAGACTCAATGATTTTTCGGGGCGCCTGGGTGGCACAGTCGGTTAAGCGTCCGACTTCAGCCAGGTCATGATCTCGCGGTCTGTGAGTTCGAGCCCCGCGTCAGGCTCTGGGCTGATGGCTCGGAGCCTGGAGCCTGTTTCCGATTCTGTGTCTCCCTCTCTCTCTGCCCCTCCCCCGTTCATGCTCTGTCTCTCTCTGTCCCAAAAATAAAAAACGTTGAAAAAAAAGACTCAATGATTTTTCTTTTTAAGTTTTTTTTTTTTAATGTTTATTTATTTTTGACAGAGAGAGAAACAGAGCATGAGCAGGGGAGGGGCAGAGAGAGAGGGAGACACAGAATCCCAAGCAGGCTCCAGGCTCTGAGCTGTCAGCCCAGACCCCGATGCAGAGCTTGAACCCACAAACTGTGAGATCATGACCTGAGCCGAAGTCGGACGCTCAACCGACTGAGCCACTCAGGCACCCCGTAAGTTTGTTTGTTTTTAAGTAATCTCCACACCCAACTTGGGGCTCGAACTCACAATTCCGAGATCAAGAGTCTCGTGCTCTTCCACCTGAGCCGGCCAGGTGCCCCTCAGTGATTTTTCTTGATGGTTACAATCTTGTTATGTTAAGCAGGTTAAGTAGAATGATTTCCATGTAGAATTTAGATTTTTAAGGCCAAACTGAGCTTGAAATATTAGATGGCAGAAACATGCAGCTGTGATTAGAGTTGCTGCAACCTCTGTCTTAGAAAGGAAGGGGGTCAGCAGGGACAGCTTCCATGTAGTGGTGCAGTAATGACTCATCTTCTCCTCCTGGTGCAGAAAATAACTTGCATTAGGTGTGTCTTCTCCCAGCCTGTGAGCTTCAGGAGTCCACCTCTTGGCACTTGGCTTAGGTGGGAGGGAGAAGAAGAGCCTAGAGTTACAGTTTTTATCTGTTGGACCCACAAGAGATAAATAACATATGAAATCCAGACAGTCTTGGACATGTTTTTCTTTGGTTATCAGTTCTTGTCCAGGCAATCCTATTATAGTCATTAAAACAAAACAAAACAAGACATTTTTGAAGGTTAGAGGTCAGTGGTGTTACAGAGTTCTGTTTGTGTGTGTGTGTGTGTGATTGATACTCTGAGGTGGGGCTCTAGTTTCTGGCTATACTTAGGTGCATTAGGGACACAGCCAGGTAATTCATGTTTCTGAAAGTAATACCCATAGCCTCCTGTCAGGTGCCCAGAGCCTTTACAAATAATTGGGAACGACAGCCCTTCCTAGCCCTCTGTGGACACAAAGAATGACTTCATTTACTTCCGTGGGACCAGTATAAAATTCTCAATCAAATTAGCATTTACTCTGAAAAAGTAGAAGTATGCCATTTAGTACTTTTCTTTGGGTTTATAGGAGAATGTTTTGAAATCAGAGCAACTTCGGAAGACATAAGCTTAAAAAATTCCCAGACTCTCCTGAGTTGTAGTTCTTAGAATAGGGAAAGAATATGCCCCAAGCCTCTCAGTGCCTGAGACTGTTTCCCATACACCGTTCCCGGGTTGACATTTCTTTTGCTCATCGTGGGAGATCAGGAGATGTGATTCTTTTTTTTTTTTTTTTTGTACTCGGCCCATGTACTGTGCCAGACTGTGAGAAACAAGGGTGACCTCTTTTTCTCTGGCTTCTGGAGAATGGTGTTGACATTAGGCATTGTTGAGCCAGGCCCAGGAGGTATGTGCCACCCACTCCTTGTTTGCAACTCTGGACTTTACCGCCATGTGCTGTTGAGTTACAGATTTTGTATTATGTGAGGGGATTGTGAATGATCCTCATAGCTTTGGGAGATTTTGAAGAAGGTGATGATGTGGTCCTTGCCACCGAGGCCTGGACTAGGCAGCTGCCTATACTTGTTTTGTGCCCATAAGAGCCAGTTCCTAAACATGGAGGGACCTCTACCCCAGGGCCTATTGGTGCCCAGGGTTAGAAGGCTGAGTGAAAGCTAGCAGATGCCAAATTTAAGTATAAACAATTAAGTACTAAAGTATAAAAACTTTAAAATGGGCTCATATTCTATTTGGGCAGAGAAAACTTGTTCATGTGAAATAATTGTAATTAGTGGAAAGGAACATACAATCTGATTGCTGCATTGACAGTTTTTATGTATCCCAAGGTAGAAAGAAAATCAGTGTATCAAGCTGAAAATACAAGTAGGAGCTTTTGATTTCTGGTATCTGAATGCGGAGGGTTGGGGCAGGGAATAAGTTAGAGAAACTCTGTTGTTCAAGAAGTGTGACCTCCTCCATGTTCCGTGATCCTAGAGGATACTCAGTTGTCTGGTGCTTCGATGAGAGTCTAGGATTAGAATCCAGGTACAGTTTTACCCCCTTTGGAGAAAGTATTTGTTGATTGATCACTGTCTACCCCACGTATTAAGGAAGATAAGCAGTTCTCCCCCATCTCTGGTTTTCTGGAGAGAAGTTATCAGCCAGAAGCTGAAGCTGAATCCTGTTTATCTACACAGATTACTGTTTCTTTCTTGGAAAATTTGTTTGAAAACCAAATTAGATTTTAGCTTGGCTGAATCTGTCCATCTGTCTGAAGTCTGCTGTGAATGGTAGGCACTGGACATTCTCTCTCTGATTGGTTGTGCTGCTGGTTAGCTAACTAAATACATATGTGCTGTACGGAGACATGCATTTGATACTAATATTAGCATAATTACTTCTTAATTAAATGTAAAACACTGGTAAGTGTACAAGTCTCTGACATTTGTTGATTTTAACAGCTGGACGACAGATACTTCTTACCTGAATTTCTCTTGCAAAATACATTTTCTGTCCCAGTTAATTGTAGTTGTTGTGCCAAACAAAATAAATAAATAGATATTAGGTAGCTTGCCGGGGTTTCTAATTAAAATTAAATAGTTTGCCTTTTTGTTTATTTTAAAGACTTCCTTTTTGCTGACTAGGTAAGTAATAGGTGCTAATTTTGGAGGATTTGGAAAATAGAATGGGACAAAAAAAATCCTCATTTATGTTCTTATTATTAATATTTTTAAATTGAAATTATTAAAATATTCAAACCATAATTGAGAGTGCATTTGCCAGTTGATGAGCTGAGTAGACCCCACAGAGAGAGAGGGCACGTATTCGGAAAATTTCACAGGACCAGAGCTGTCTGTTCGGTGTCTGTGGTCTTCCAGAACGGAGCACAAGATTAAAATAGTGCCAGAAGCTTGTATGTGTGTTTGAAGTTGTACGAGCCAGAATTGGAAACTTCATCTTCTATTCACTTTTACAATTAGTATTGTGGTGAAAGGAAACTTTGTAAGACATAATAAAATAAAGAGTAAAGCTTGAAAATCACTTCATTCAGATGTTGATAGCTGAAATAAAATGCAGCTTAGATCTGTCTCTCCTGTGTGGCCTCGTGGTGCCCCAAGTGAGCCTGTGGTGCCTTTGGGCTGTTGGATTTCCCAGCACTTCGGGATTGCCTTTAAAATGATGGGGAACAATGAGGTCAAATACTTCCCTCGAGGTTCTGATCCCCCTGCCGGTGCAAGACTCCCGGTATGATATCTGGCGTCACTAGCTAGTGGAGAGTTTACCATGGTTTTTCTTCTTACGTAGCTGTCCTGGGATTTTTTTAAAACCCTACTTTTGATTTTTTTTTTTTTTCGGCTTTGTGTTCTCTGGCTAAAGATGCTTTCTTGTGGCCTTCAGCACAGCCCTGTGAGGAGGAGGAGGGGGCAGGTAGCCTCATCCCATTTTACACATGAAGAAGCTGAAGGAGCTTGTCCGAGGCCCTTTGACTGTATATGGCAGCTACCGTTCTTCTTTCTCTTAGGGGTCTTAACTTTTTTCTCTTGGTTGTCTTTCCAGTGATAATAACACCAACCACACCAATAATTATAATAATAATAAGAGCTGACCTTTATCACCTGCCACATGTCAGGCAGTGTTGTACATGCTTTTGCATGTACTCTTACTCCCATGGAGTAGGTGTTACCTTCGTTTTAGAAATGAAGAAACTAAGGCCCACAGAACTTGCCCAAGGTTTGTAACACTCACATGATAGAGTAATTGTGAATCTGAAATGAAAATACGTACAATTACAAGCAGGTTCGAAGCTCTCATGAAACGATGGTAGTTATGATGACTATGGCATGTATCCAGTTATAATTTCCACTTCTGTGTCTTTGTCTTCATTAGCCATTGAGTTTATCGAGGGCAGTTGGATGTGTCTTGCTGGCTGCGGTAGACCCCGGGCTTGGTCCGAACTTCGTGCCCTGTTACTACTATCGTTGAATGGTCCTTTGCATGTCTGGTGTGGCTGTCTTCTGGGGTTTAGGATTTGGTATCATTTTTGCTCTCCATCATCTGGTTAATCACCTGGTTCATCGAGTCATCATGCTGAATCTGCATGGATTGGTGATTTATTGAACTCATAGGGGCTAATACTTTGACCACCCACCTCCTTATCCCCCACTGCAGGTCCCCCTGGGACTGGTTGTGTTCTGAGGCATTGACTCACTTGAAATGGCCTGTGTGCTAACTCTAGCCACTGGAATTCTGTTATTTGGAAGAGGCTCTGGACACTTAAAACAAGAATAACATGAATTTTTTAGTTGAGATAAAGAGAACTTACTGAAATTGGCTGAAAGAAGTAGAATTTGGGGAAGCTGAAAATGTTTTTGCATTAGGATGTTCTTGGTCCTTTGAACTGTAGCCAAGAGACTCTTCATAACAGCCTGCATTTAAAATCCAGTTGTAAAAAAAAAAAAAATGTGACAACACATTGTGGCTGTTTTGTCTTGTTTGAAGTTAGGCTGGGAGAACAAGGCCGTTACTCTCAGTGGGGTGCTTACTCTTTGAGCCAGCCTGTTCCAAAGTGGGAGAGTTGCTGCTGGAGTCAGGACTGAGCGACTTTCTTGGTGGTGGTTGAAACCAAAGGGACACCAAGAAGGCTGCAGCTGTTTTGATATTAGGGTTTCGATCTTTGGTTTGCTAAAGCTCTGTTTTTAATTGCCATTGATAAGCAAGACACTATCCCGAAGGAAGGAATATTTAGATTCTAGTTTTGGTTCCAATTCCGTAGCTCAGTGTGGATGATTTGATTGGCTGGGATAGAAAACTCCACATGGCTTTTGTTTTTCTCTCTGAACAAATGAAGTAACCTTCGTTCTCTTAGGAAAGGTAATTGAGATAATGGGTAAAATGCTACCTGGTGAGTAGCTTATTCCTGTGTTCCTAGGGAGTGGAATTCACCTCTGTGGGTCTCTAGGATATAATGAACGTTAGACCTAAGGCTACGCTTCCTGCAACAGGGAAGTCTCCAGCTCTTTTTTTTTGTTCAGATAGAGAGTACCTGGAAGTCATGATGATTTTGATAGCAAACCAGGAAATATCCATATATTTAATTCCATCACAGGAACCAAGAATGACTTTCCTAGCAGAAAATGCCCACATTTTCTGTGTACGGTGCAGAGTCAGCACCACTGGCTCAGGTTTGGAGGCGGGGTGGAGAACGTCTCATCTAAGCATGACTTTTTTGTGTTTGTGGAGGTGCCAGTTTCCTGCTGCTTTTCTTTCCTTACTTGTTCTGCTGCCATGTGCTTTGTTGAAAAACCCTGTGTCATATGCCAGAAGACTGATGAGAAGTCTATGGGAGAAAAATCTTAAAGACTGAGAAAGTTCTCTGTCACCAGTTTCATTTGTTTTGTGAACAGGAAGAAGACGGCTGTTGTCTTATTTTCTATCAGGGGACTGTATTTTTCTCAGATCTTCTAGCTTAGTTTTTAATCTTAACAATGACATGTGTTCATTGTAAATAACACAAACAAATAAAAGGAAATTAAAAAAATAAAGTAAAAATTACCCAGATCCTAAACCCAACAGTATATTTTAACATTTTGTTAAATGCCCTTATATAATTTTTCTACACCTACAACATAAAAATACATGTATGCAACATACACCTACAACATAAAAATACATGGATGCGATTTTTTATTTGGTTTTATATTGTTATGTTTCTGTTTTGAGACTTCATTGATTTTTGGTCAGTCCTATAACTGATGTCAATAGATTTATTTCTCAGGGTATCCATTTATAGCTAGAGAGTATTTTCCCAGGTTTCTGTACCCATTTATGTAAAATGCTCTAAAATCTTTGTAAGAAGAGGAGGCCATTAATTAAGCATAACTTCAGAGAAGTTATTTAGTCTGGGTTGCCAGGTTTTTCATATAGTTAAGTATAAATAAATGATGACTAAGATTTCTTTCTTTCTTTTTTTTTTTTTTTTAACATTTATTTATTTTTGAGACAGAGAGCATGAACGGGGGAGGGTCAGAGAGAGAGGGAGACACAGAATCTGAAACAGGCTCCAGGCTCTGAGCTGTCAGCACAGAGCCCGACGCGGGGCTCGAACTCACGGACTGTGAGATCATGACCTGAGCTGAAGTCGGACCCTCAACCGACTGAGCCACCCAGGCGCCCCTAAGATTTCTTAAACAATACTGATGAAAATTTTTCTAGAGTTATTGTACACTTGTAGCATGTTTAAATGTATACTTTGGCCCCAGGAATTTCTTTCTAGGAATTTGTCTTAGTGAAATGGAGAGCATGTACAAACATGTCTGTACCATTCGTTCACTGCAGCATTGCTTAAGGCAAAAATTTGGAAATTATGTGCAGTAATTTATGGCTCTATTCAATACGGTATCCAGCAATGTGTCCATAAAAATGTACATCCTAAAATATTTGAGAGAAGGGAAAATAGTCATGCTATAATAAGAGAAATGCATGTTAGGAATTGTACACAATGCCAACTTTATGAAGAAAAAGCGCTCTATTCCTCCAAATATATTTATTTTTTTATACTTATATAAAATATATAGATACATGCACTCACAAATAGTTTGATGTTTTTCTTATAAATAAAAAAAATGAAGTGTAACATGCACACAGAAAAGCACACAGACTCTAAGCTTTCTACGTTGATAAACTTTTGTAAACTCAGCACATATGTGTAACCATTACCTAACTTAAAAATTAGAATGTTATCTAATTCTAAAAGCTTCCTCATCTATTCTCCCATTCCATCACCCTTCCTCACCCTCTTTCCCCAATACAAGGAAAGGTGACCACTGTTTTGACTTACATCACCATGGGCTAGCTGTGTCTGGTTATGAATTTTATAAAAATGGAGTAATACGGTATGTGCTCTTAGTCTGGTTTCCTTTGCTCAATATTATATTTGTGGGTATAACAGGTTTTCTCTCTCCCCATGTAGTATTCTGACATGTAACTCTACCGCAATTTATTTATTTATACTGAACATGTTTTGTGTGTGTGTGTGTGTGTGTGTGTGTGCGCAGTTTTTGCCATCACAGCTAATGCTGTTGTGGGCCCATTCTGTATGTGTTTCTTGGGCACCGAGGTGCACATTTCTGTTGGGCATCTATATCTAGGAATGGGTAACTGGGGTTGTGTTATGTGTTTGTTCAGTTTTTGTAGGTAACACAGAACATTGTAAAGTAGTTATACCAGGTCACCGTTGTTAATGGTGTTCGAGACTGCCAGTGGCTCCACATCTTCACCAACACTTATTTTTAGTTTTTCCTTTTAGCCATTCTAGTGGCTGTGGGGTGGTGTCCATTGTTTGTTTGGATTGCATTTTCCTGAGGACTAGTGAGGAATTGCGCTTTGATCTGAATAAATTCCCTTCTGAGGAAATCTTATGTTATTAAATCTTGTGCTAATCAACTTCATGTTAGCAGTAACAGAAACGGTTACCTTCCTCTGGCACCGAGGGCGTGTTGTACGCCCAAGTTCTTCAAATCGCCAGACCCGAAGTCGATTCTTCTGGATCATTTAAGTGGGGCAGTCATTAATAGATACAACTTGTCATGCATCCAAATGGTGCTGCTTGATGATCCAAGCAGTTTATGTGATTTTCTGTTCTATATTGAGCAAATGTTTGACACTGTGAAATATTTCAAGTTACCTATTCGTTTTACATCATGACTGATTAAATGTTGGCCAAAGAATTCAATTTAAGAAATCCGAAAGGGAAAACTTTTGGGCTTTCGTGTGCTGATTTTCTTTAGACCTGTATATCAAGAATGACTCACCCCGTTTTATTCAGAGTAACTTTTAAAAGAATCTCACTCTACAGTAGAAAATTGCAAGTAAATTTAATGCAGATGGAAAGTGGATTTGAGACTTAAGTCTGGGTCTAATCGCTACACGGAATATCTGAAGAAGACTGGTAGTCTTGGCATCCAGTTCCTGGCTTTTAGTATTAACTTTTTTGGATCATAAAAGGAAACTAAGACATCCTTTAATTATCAAATTACTGGTCTTAGAATAGGGAGACCTCATGGTAGAACTTCAGTCTGCCATCTGGAAATAACACTGGTACTGAGCAAGTCCTGTGTACCCAGGCTTGATGCCAAGCATTGTCATGTTTTCTTGCTGAATCCTCACCAGTAGTGTGAAATAGGTAATGTTACACCTGTTTCATATATGAGGAAGTTGAGGCCTTGAAAAAGGCCACATGATGAGTAAGTGTGAGGGGCAATTTCCTAACTCTGATTTTATGATTATATGATGGAAAATCATAGTATTTAGGACCTTTGGTTTAAGTTGAACAACTCTGTCAACTCTTTAGATGCCCTGGGGGTACCAGTAACATATAAAAATGGAGTGCTGGTGTTTGAATCTCAGATGAAGGCCACGTAGGGTATTTTATGGAGAAAATTGTTCTTCTAGCCTCATTCTCTCTCATACTGTGCCGAGGTTTTCAAGTAATCATCCTGATTAAAGACACATTTTTCAGTAAACGCTAATACTACCAGTAAAGGTGATGAAGTTAGAGAAATTTATGGCCAAGCTTCAATCTTAAGGGAACAAAAGCATGCATTTGTTAATTTGTTTGTTTTGAACGCTGCAGCTCCTGCAGGACTCTCTGTGCTAGGTAAATCATATATGAACCAGCTCCCAAGGGACCCGAGTTCTTATGGAGACCTAAGACATATAGGAAGGTAACCTTAATACGAGGTAGAAAGGGCAACCGGTATGAGGTATTTAGCCTGGGGCAAAATGCCGCAGGAATTCATAGCAGATGACAACTTTCAGCTGACGTCTATCAGGAAACGCTTTCTGGAGAAGGTGGCCTTGGAACTACCTTTGACGGGGAGACAGAATATGGATACTTCGAAACTGGTGTCTGGGTCCGGGCAAAGCTACTACATAGTTTATCTTTTTATGACTGTGAATAAATATGCTAATTAAATGAGTACTGTAGATAAAATTTGAGAATTTTACCCTATCAACAAAAAACGGTATGTGTTGTAAAACCGTAATGTTTAGGATGAAGCTTAGGCAAAGCCCCTTTTACTTTTAGCTCTGGCCTCACCTACTCGGTGTCACCCCCACTTACGGGCCTTCTCTGCCCTCTCACTGTGGAGGTTCAGACACGTGTGCTGCATGAGACGGGACATCCTAGGCCGTCCGTGCCTTCTTTACACTTTTCATAGATGCTCTTTTCCCTGCAGGGTTGCCCTTATTATCATGTTAATATTTGTCAGAGCCTGGCACACATCCTTTGTGAGTGGAGCACGAATGAAGAATTAAATGAAATAGAATGTTGTGCTTTGTACTAAGTTCCTATTTTTATCACGCACAGGTACTTGCTCAGTTAGTTGCAGCCTGCCCCAGAAAATCATTGTAGTGTAACTGCAACCAGCTGGTTTACAAGCAAGAGGAGCTGAGTGTGCAGGTTTGTGACTTTACGTGAAAATGGTTTTACCTTTAGCTATGATTGTAGGTGTGCCATTGTTTGACCACATGAATGATTCCTGTAATGGCTGATTCAAAAATCGTCGTTTTTGTTTTGTTTTCCCCTTCATCCTTTCTCTTAAATTGGATCAGAAGAAAAGGAGAAGAAGGGCTTATTCTCACTGCCTCAATTACTCATTTAAAATTTAAAATTCTGTTGACTTTCCACAACACTGTTGAGCCCACAAGATAAACTTCCTAAACTAGAAGTCTTTAATTGGCATTTTTTATGTGATGAGATTTTGTTCTCTTCTAGCCTTTTAGTAATTCAAAATCCTTATTGAGGAAATTTTAGGTACAATAATAATAGTTAATCATTATTGAATAATTTGTACCCAGAAGTTTGCTAGATTTTTGCCTTCATGATCTTATTTAACCTCCACATCATCCTATGAGATGTTGACCAACATCCTGATGTTACTTGTAAGGCTAACCGATTTTGACAAGATTACATCACTCGTCAGTGGCTGAGCTGGGAATTGAACCCACGTCTGTTTGCTTCAGTGCCTGACCCACTGTGTTAAATTGTTCTTCCCTGTTTTCTTCTGTGTATTTATGCTTCTCTCCTCACATTTTATGGTGATAGGATACATCCTTGTTTTAGCTTCAAATGATATACTTCAGTTGTCCCTAATCCTTTATGTAACAGTATTTGTTGATTTGACATCTTAGCTACTTTGGTCAAAACACTTTCATTTACTATGGTGTTAACGGTACTTAGAAATTGTGCGGTTTTCCCCTTTAGCAGTTGACAGGGAAAAAGGTAGGCTATTTCGTTTTCACATGTGGTATCCTTTTTTAACTGGTAGTTTAAACAGGTTCTAATAGTCCTCTGAGACAGAACCTTGGAGTTTAGAGAATTCTTTCACTAATTTGTATGAAATAGCATCTCAAGTCAGTGTGTGGTGTAACTGTGCAAGAACACAGTGTGTGGGTAGTAGCAAAGCGGCCCTTGCACACTGCCGGGCAGAGAGCAGAGAGAAGGGTCAAGCAAATGAGAAAGTACAGGGACACAGTAACTGACCCATCGTTCATAATGTGTTTAGATTGCGTTAGAAAAACTGTCAGTAAAACCCTAAGAAAGAGACTCTTAGCTCCAGAGAACAAACAGGGTTGCTGGAGGGAGGCGGGTAGGGGGATGGGCATTAAGGAGGGCATTTGATATGATGAGCACTGAGTGTTCTATGTAAGTGACGAATCACTAAATTCTTCTGATGAAACCAGTGTTATCCTGTATGTTAAGTAACTGGAATTGAAATAAAAACTTGAAGCATAAAAAAAAAAAAACAAAAAAAAAACTTACAGAAAGCGTCATAATTCTTATTGTTATAAGTAGTTAACATCTACATTTTAAAACTATCAATTTCACATCCTGTAATGCTACAGTGGATAACTGTTTATTATCATATTGGTCTGCCAGTGCTTGTGGGGTAGGGTGGTATGCTTTGCCAGTCTAACATGTCTAGACAGAACCAAATGTATGATTATATAAAATCACAGCTCAGGGATTATGGTTGAAAAACTTTAATGATTATTGGCAACTCCATGCCATTTCATATTACTTTGCATCCTTCTTTTCATGGCCTAGTGCCGTAAAAGAGTTAAAGTTTATTTTTAGGCAGAAGAGAAAATGTCTAAAATGTGATATGATGTGAATCTAGTTTCTTAAGTAAAATATATTTTCCATGCAAATACATGTTTCTTGATTTGGAGAGTTGAATGAACCTAAGTAAGAATGATCGCTTCCAGCATTAAAATTGGATAGAAGCTCTTTGAAACCAGTCTAAGAACAACACAACCACTACTTTAAATCCAAATTAGTTTTAAATGTGTGTTGACTGGCACTGTGTCCAGGGTATTTTTTAGGAGTTCAGACTGTCCTGTATCTGTTTAGTTTTTATTTCCTGTCTTCTCCCTCAAGTAGTCTTCTGGGCAGTCTAGCTGCTAGCCTTTTCTTCTTTGCAGGAGAGAAATTTCCAGCATCTCCTCTTCCTCTGTGGAGCTGTCTCCTCCCACACAGGCTATTATAAACAAGCTACAGTGAACATCTTCTTACTGGGTGCAGGGGTTCCTTACAGAGCCCACATGCTGTTCCTTCTTTTTTTAGATTTATATTTTGCCATGATTTTCCCCAGTTTTTTTTTAATAATGTCATTGGATAATCAAAAGTTTTAAATAGGACTAGATCTAATGTATCAGTTTTAAAAAATGGTTATTCCTGTGTCGTAGGAAGCCTTTGCCTGCCCCCTCACCTTGAGAATTTTCTGTGTTTTCTTCTGAAAGCTTCATGGTTTTAGCTTAGGTCTGTGTTCCACGTTGAAATGATTTTATTCACATGCCATCTTAGTGATACTCATTCTTTAAGAGAGATATTACCTCTATTTTATAAGTGAGGATTTTGGCTCTCTGAGAATTTGGCACTGTAGCCATTGCATGTAATAGTAAATTTGATTTATAATTTTAGAACCTTTTATAGATGATCATGATGAAATTATATGGTAGGTCGTATCTGTATATACCATTTTGCTGTAAACCTTTTTGAGATGTATTTCCATTGTCACACAAAAAAACCACACTGTTGCCAACAAACAAATGTTCTTTTGGTGACCATGTTTATCCCCATAAAGAAACTGGAGGTGTTAAGTGCGGAACAAGACTGCAACCTTGATGTTGCGTATATTTTATCGGGGAGAGATGTAGTGTTTATGTACAAATGTCCTGTGAAGTTGCCTGGTGTGATTTGCCTGTTAAGGTACTAAATCCTCTTGTGCTAAGAAATTGAAGTGAAGTGATCAAATTGACTCAGCTATTTAACCTGGCCTAATTACTTGTTTTTACTAGATACGGTACGGGGCTCAAAACTGCTATCAGCGTTCAGATGTCTCAGGGTTATCGCTTATTCCTACTACTTAATGCCTCTCTCTGACATTGTAGTAACATCACTAGTTCTAGCATCTAAGGCTCAAGAGAATTCTCAGCAATCGATGTTTCGTTGAGGGTCTGTGTTTTGAGTGTTTACTAGGTGCTAGCTATGCTGCACGCATTGTGTTTCTCACAAGTCTCTTTTTCAAGCACAAATAAAGAGAGACTTTCACAGTACACACTTGGGGGTCATGTGGGGGAACCCACTCCAGTTCTCTAGTAAATCTGAGTGGCGATTTCACGCAAGTCCTTTCATGTGTCTGGGTTGAAATAAGTAACGCTACAGCGTGCTGGTGATTCAGTCAATTCTGAGATACGTGTTGAGTCCTCTGGGGGAAGACAAGGGGCTCCCTGTATTGGATGTGAGAGGTACGCAGAGGTGAGCCGGACAGGAGGAAGCTAATGTTACTCTTAAGGAAGCTTCACTCTGTCATTGGACTGCCCTCCATTAGAATGTATGATTAAACACATTGGAAGCTTGCTGTTGATTGGGGAGAAAGACTGTCCTTTGTTTTGAGCTGAGCAGATGAGCATCACTAAGACTGTTCACATGCATCACTTAAGGACACTGAGATTCCCTTGCAAAGCTGGTGTTGCCCCTGCTGCAAATCGGGCTTGTGTCTGCTGCAAGGGAAACGGGCCAGGTTCACAGCACTCTTCCAGAGTGGCCTTCTCACTAAGGAAACATTAGCTTCAGTTGTTAACTCTCAAAGAAAGTGGGACAGTTCTCAGGCTGCTCTTTATTTGTATAGATAAACAACAGGCATTTAATGGAGCCATGCTGAAAGCAACAGTAAAAAAAGTCGCTGTGTTCTAATTGTAGCCTCTTAGCAAGGTTATGTTAGTTTTTTTAATCTAAAAATTCTGCCTAAGTGGAGATTCCTGTGCATTATGAACAAATTAAATCCTTTTTCTTAAATAGTATTTGTTCTGCCGAATGTTTGCTACTCTTTCTGATTAAAATGGATTAAAATGGATGTTTATAGTCTCAAGCACATTGACCAGTTAGTTTTTACAAACTCTTCTATACTGTGCATAGGAACCAGATTTAATGGACTTAGTTATTTGTTCTTTCAGTATATTTTGAGAACGATTTTCTGCTTCATATTTGTTCTCTTCATTTTGATTGAGTGAAGTTTTGCTAAGTGCTTTTGATCTATAAATCAGTTACTGATACATGTAAGTAGCTCATAATTTTAAGGAAGTAAGTGAAACTGGCTCTGTCCTACAACTCACAGACGAGGTTTTAGAACATTTCTGCAGAAAAATTTTCTGGCTGCAACACTTTTAATTGTCATGTGAAACCAACCATAGATTTCATTGCCATCTCAGTGTCCAGGTTTATGTCAGCAGTAATGACAGTTGGTAGGTGATTCTTTGAGTCAACACCGTGTGTGGGTATTTACAAACCACCATTGGATGTTGCTGTGTCGAAGTGAGTGTTGACTATTCTTTATAGGTAAAGAACTTTCTTGTCTTTGTACATATTAGGTTATCTGAATCAAGTAATATTTGCTTAGCTATTTATATGTTAATATGTTTAAAAAGAAATTTCTCTACGAAGAGGCATTAATCATTCACTATTTGTTTGATCAGATGATGGCACTGGCATTCTATTGTGTAATCATAAAATAGCTTGTCATGTTTAATGCCAAGAGCAGATGCACTTCCTAGTATAAACAGCATGCAAAGCCCAAATCTAAATGTGTTATTTAGGAGCATATTAAAATCATTGTATTTTTTGTGATTTAAAAAAGTGCGGATTGCGTTGTGTCAAATCAAAAAAATGTGATTACTGCCACAACTTAAAATCTGAAGAAGCAAAATCTGGCCCATATGTTTTCAAGTATAATGTGTTATTCTTGCAGACTATGTCATGCATAGAGGTTTAGTGCATTAACTTCGGAACCAGGCTGCCTGGATTCAAATCTTACCTATACCGCTTACCAGCTCTGTGATGTTGGGCAAGTTACTTAATCTCTCTGTGCTTCAATTTCGTCCTTTGTAAAATAGTAATCATAGTGATAATAGTATGTACCTTGTTAGGAGAATGATACAAATTAACATAAAGTGCTTAGGACAGTGCCTGGCACATAGTAAGGACAAATGAGCAAGACTGTAAAGCGTGAAATAGGTAGATGTGTGCGTTACAGGAGCTTCTCCTACAATCAGTCCCAGTTCTTTTAAAATAAGTCAGTGATGTCTTGATCAGTCAGTGATACTTGTGGAATAGCTTTCATGCTACATATTAATCTAGATTCCCTGGGGCTTACAAAAGGAATAAAAAGCATGGTTACTACTTTGAAAGCTTGCATCATACTTACATAGGTACCCAAAAGGAGGTATACACAATTGAGTATTATATAGCAATGTGTAAGTGAAAAAGTGTGAATCTTTTACAGTAAAAGCAGAGGGGGAATGAAGAAGTATAAAAGGTGAATTTTGACCTTAGAGGGCAGGTGGTTCATTTGGTTGAGTGTCTGACTTGATTTCAGCTCAGGTCATGATTTCATGGTCATGGGATCGAGCCCCTCATTGGGTTCCTTGCTGAGAGTGGAGCCTGCTTAAGATTCTCCCTCTCTCTCTCTCTTTCTTTCTCTCTCTCTCTCTCTCTCTCCCTCCCTCCCTGCCTCCCTCCCTCCCTCCCTCCCTTCCTCCCTCCCTCCCTCTTCCCCACTTGCTCTCTCTCTGTCTCTGAAATAAACAAACAAACAACAACAAACAGAACCCTTCATCATGCAGTGGATGAGTTCACACACATTATGCTCAGCCCTAGCCAGGAGATTGATGTGGTTAGGTGAGTAGGAGCTGGGGGGCCGATGGGCGGCTGGCCAACCTCGACTGCCTCCGTGGCTCTGGCCCTGAGCTAGTAGCAGCGGCTGGGGGTGCCTGGCAGGCCCCTTACACTGTGTCAGGGAAGCCCCATGATGTGATACCACAAGCTTTGTAAACACCAGGGTATTTAGATCAGGATAGGGAAATGATAAAGCCGGTGAGGTGGTAACATGACTTCATACCTTTGAGAAGTTTACCTTGGGGAGCTTTGTAGCTGCGGTGGGGGGAAACTTCCATTACTGCAATTTATAAAGAACGTTTGGACAGCTGAATATGAAGCCAAACGACAGGTGCCAGATTATAGACACCCAGCTACACTCTATCTGTACTAGAAAGTCACAGTGGATTCTAATAGGGAAGGGTTTGTAAAAGAAGGAGGAGCAGTTAGCAACAACAGCTTCCTGCAGTGACTTTGGGATTTTTAATCCAGGCAAGGAGGCTTTTAGTTTCTGTCTGCTGTGGATTATTCTCTGGCACTTAAGCAGTCTCCAGACTAGCTGTGGGCTTTTCAAGTGGCTGTGCAGCTGGGGACACTGCAAGAAGCCTCTTACATACCTCAAAATGAAAAAATAAGCATCTCTGATATTAGCCAGTTCTGCTCTCCAAATACTTGAAAGAAATGTATATAATCACAAGGAGGAGGTCTGCCTGTGGTGATCATTTGGTGGAGCTGCTTGTATGTCATTAGATTTATGTGTTCTCGCGATCTTGGGTAAATTTTGTAAAGGTTTTGGGACCCTAAGGGTCATATCTGTAAAATGAGGGTGTTGGGGTAAGTAGTCTGTTGTCATGCCCAAGGCGCGAATACTGTGTATTTCAAAAGGGGTTGGAAGATTTTCTTCTGGTCTTCCAACTATACGTGGAAAACTTTGTAGAGGAGTCTGAAAGTTTTGAGGAGTTCTTTTCACTCAACAGTGTTTATCGAAGACTGTGTACCCGAGACTACTCTGGGGGGCTGGAGATAGATCTGTGAAATAAGTTGGGGTCCTTCTCCTCTAGACATCCCCTTACATTTTAAAGAGAGGGAATATATTCACAAACACACGAAGAAGTGCTAGGAATTACTATCATGTTGGATGCGGAGTTAACAAACGGGAATAGTCCAGGACAGCAGCCACTTGGCCTGAGTGGATGGTGGTGGCAGCTTCTGGTCTGGTGAATGGAGCAGATCTGGGGGGTGAGGCATCCGCATTCTGCTCTTTGACATGCATCTGGAGTTTCAGATTTGAGAGTCTTCACTGTGTACTTGGTATTTGAAGCTTTGAGACAGGGTGAATTCAGCTGATGACTGAGTTTAGAAAGAAAGGGGCCAGAGACGGGGACCAAGCCTGGAGGTTGGAGGTTGGAGGTTGGTTGTAGGAGAGGAGTAGGAGAGGGAGCTCGGTTGGCTGCTCTTGGCTTCCGTTGAGCAAGTCTGTTCAACGCTAACACGTGCTCTGCTCTTTCCCTGAGCTCAGGGACTACCTGTGTCTGTGTAGGTGTATACTGCCCCTACATATACACGTAAAGCTTAAAAAATGCCTCTTAACACACAATACTCCATATTTGCAAAGGGCTGAGAGACGAGAGCTCTCTTGGGTGACTTCCGTCTCCCTTTCTCCTCCTCCCGCTAGGCTCATTGAGGCAGCCACGCTGTGGGCTCTCAGTCCTTCTAGGTCTGCTGGTTGAGTTGAATGTTGATCAAGAATTGGTTTCATTTTTAACAAAAGCCCGTTTTGGTCAGTCGTACTTGTTATTGTGTAATTACATAATAGGAAATTGTATGTAATTTGACTAAATGTATTGTTTTTCTACAAAAATATGCTAAACACTTCTCAAAGCTTCCAAAGGCAGGCCTCCAAAAAGAATGCTATTAAGTTAGGTATGGTCATGGCAACTCTAAAGGAATGGGGGAGTAGTTAAACTTCTGTAAGGATTCTCAGCTTGTTTCCTGAAGGCCTGCGAGTGTGTATTCCATTCTAATAAAAAAGGGAGATTGGGAGTTGTGGATGATGCTTTTTGCTTGTGATTTGTGTAAGAATGACTAGCCTATAGTCAGTCTGGAGGCCTGTTATTCACGGAAAAGACATTCACTCTACTTCAGGAAAATGGTAAAAGACTGTACATTTCAAATTAGATGGCTAAGCTGTGTAGTGTGTTGAGGGGTTCTCTGCTAACTTAGCCTTTCCAGTTTCTAAATCAATTATCATCCTGTTACCTTAGTTCAGTGGGGTTTTACCGGGTGGACTTTGTGAAAAGCAGTCTGTTGTGCCAAAAGCCATCAAAATGCTCATGTCCTGCTTTACCACTTCTTGGACTTGATGGCAAAAACGTTTTTCTTTTTAATTCATAAAAATTTATGTTGAGGGATGTTGATCACTTTAATTTTTGTAATGTAAAAATTAGATGTACCCTATCCATCAGATAGTGTAAACTGGTTCAGTTGTGACTTGAACGCGTGGAAGACTGTTACCTGATGATCGGGCATCTGAGTTTGGAGGAGCCCTGAACTACATGGAGAAATGCGCACAGGATGATGTGAAACTGCAAAGGGTACAAAGCATTTTACACGATCTCTGAAAACCTGTGCCACGATATTAAGAGTTTACCTCTGGGTGGTAGGGCTGTGGGCGACTTCTGAGTTTATGTTTTATACTTTAACATTTGTAGTTTTCCACTTGCGTTATTTCTGTAATTACATAGTACTTTATTATATTACAGCAGTGGATGATTTGAAGCTTTAACAAAGAGGCCTTTTGAACTTGGTTGCTGTTGAGAGGTA
The DNA here is from genome assembly GCF_018350215.1 of Panthera leo. Classification (NCBI taxonomy): domain Eukaryota; kingdom Metazoa; phylum Chordata; class Mammalia; order Carnivora; family Felidae; genus Panthera; species Panthera leo. Next base: position 116,253,905 of record NC_056684.1, read on the forward strand.
GTACGTCATAGAAGGACTTAAGTAAGAGGGAACATGAATAAAACAGTAAAAGTTACTTTTCGTCTTTGAAATAATTATTAACTGCTTATAATTAAAAATACAAACAAAATTACCTTTATTGTTATATAATGTACGTACATATATAATTTTAGTGTTCATCTGTATAATAATAAAGATGACATAATATATAATTAACATGTTAGTATTTATAAGTATACAAATAAAAGTGGTTTTAATTAAAAAAATTTTTTTTGTTTTTAGTCTTTATTTATTTTTGAGAGAGAGACAGAGCACAGACAGGAGAGGAACAGAGAGAGGGAGACACAGAATCTGAAGCAGGCTCCAGGCTCTGAGCAGTCAGCACAGAGCCTGACACAGGGCTTGAACTCACGAGCTCTGAGTTCATGACCTGAGTCGAAGTTGGATGCTTAACCTACTGAGCCACCCAGGTGCCCCATAAAATTGCTTTTAATCTCCATGGTTGTTATTAATAATTTACAATAGATATTAATCTTTATAATAACCAAGTAAGGTGAACAAACTAGAATTTTCCTCCTTTTAGAAACAAAGAAATGGAGTCTCAGAGAGGGTCATTTCCCTACCCCAGGTTACATGGTGGGTAACGGCAGGTTTTGAACCCAGGTTTTATGATTCTGAATCTGTTGGTCTTTCTGCTCCTGGCAATGTATTCCAGTCTTTTCTCCAGCAAAGTTTGGTATGGAAAGAAGTGGTAATAGGAATCTGGCTTAAAAGTCCTAAACTGAGGAACTGCTTGTGGGTAAAAGGTTAAATAAACTGGGTGAGGTACAAGTCTGTCTTTGAAACAAGAACTTGAGGGGCGCCTGGCTGGCTCGGTCAGTGGAACGTGTGACTCTGGATCTTGGAGTCATGAGTTTGAGCCCCACGTCAGTGGGTAGAGCTTACTTAAAGAGAGCAGAAATGCTATCAGAAGGAGCCTAGGTTTATGTTTTCCAGAAGGGGTGCATGTGTTGGGGAGCAGGAAGAAAATAGTAGAGCTGTTATTAAGCAGTTCTAAGAAACTAAAATTTACTGACATTCAACATCGGGGTTGAAGCTGGGACCCTTGTGTTAGGTCCTGTGTCAGACAGTCAAGTCTCCCGTTTGGGGCGCGGCTGACCCGGAGCTTCTTGTGTGGGACTCCCTTGGTGCTGGGGGTGCAGAGGGGCCCTTCCTCTCTTGTTTGCTGTCAGCCTGTTGTGACTTGAGGCATTTGGTCAGTAGCCTTATGGGTTGTGCTAATCAGCTTTAATTAACACGGGAGCTATAAAATTGATACTTGGCTTTAAAAGATTCCTACAAAGAACCACAGGTTGAAGGTCGTGTTGATAACGCAAACCCTAATGAGCTGTGAAAAATTGGCAGAGCTGAGACTTCTCTCGGTACCAGCTATTATCAACTATGAAATGAACTGACGAGTGAATTTTGTCTGAGAAAATTGTTTTCCTTTGTGGAACGATGGTGCAGTTACAAGACTCCTCCAGAGGAGGAGGTGTTGTGATGCAGGGGTGTGCTTCCGGGGAACAGCAGATAACATCCACCAGGGGTTATGGTCCTTTTCTTAGTAGAATTTCTTTTTACATTCTTCCTATTCAGCAGGCATTTCTTGAGTATCTCTTAGGTACCAGGCACCAGCTAGAGTGATGAAGAAGGCAAAACCTTAAGAAGCTCCCAGGCTCAATCTCAGGGTGCCTGGGTGGCTTAGTCAGTTAAGCGTCCGACTTCGGCTCAGGTCATGATCTCACGGTTCGTGGGTTCGAGCCCCGCATCAGGCTCTGTGCTGACAGCTCGGAGCCTGGAGGCTGCTTCTGATTCTGTGTCTCCCTCTCTCTCTGCCCCTCCCCCACTCGCACTCTGTCTCCCTCTGTCTCAAAAATACACGTTAAAAAAAAAAAGATGTCAATCTTGTGCCATAATTATAGACTGAGAGTATTTTAGTCGTAAGGGATTTGTGGAGTATCTCAGTCGACCCTGTTGTTGTTTAGTTAGGACTTCTCTGCCACACACTGCACACTGATGTACCTGTGCCGTCAATACCTAGGAGCTTTTGAAATTTCTCCCCTGAGAAATTGTGTGGTGTCCTCACATAATGGCATCTAGTTTTCCTTTCTCCATTTGACTGTTTACCGTTACATTCTTAGTCCTGATTTTCTAACTTGCATTTTTGCCCGGAGGCCTTGCTAATATATTCCAGCCTGGAAAAAAAATGTTTTTTCAAACTTCTCTCTAAATCATGTAAAATGAATGAGTTTTCCTTTAAAAAAATAATGTGTGTGTGAATTCCTGTGTACTGATTTTATTTTGAACTCAGAGTGTCTTTGTTGGCTGAGACTAATACAAATAATAGATATTTATTTAAGTAGGCTTCACATCTAGCATGAGGCTAGCCCCCGGGACTTGAACTCATGACCTTGATATCAAGACCTGAGCTGAGCTAAGAATTGGACCCTTAACCCACTGAGCCACCCAGGTGCCTCTAAGAAGTATCACTTTCTAAAAAATAATGTAATGTATACTTCAGGCTTGAAATATTATAATCAAAACAGGCTTATTAAATGCTCATCTCTTCCTCTGTACTGTTCTCAAGCAAGTTAAACACATCAAGGAAGAGTTTCTCCCCTTTAGAAATATCCAGACTCAACCTTACATTTATAATTGAATTTTTTTTGTAATACTGGGTGAGAGCAATGTTATCTGAAAGTTTAGTGTATCTTATCCCCACCCCCTTTGGTGGTGATGGTGGGATATTAGATCAAAAATTAGGGTTTCCCCAAGATTAGTCATAACGAAAAGATAATGGTCATAACCATAATTTATGGCAAATTATGTTAGGAGTAGAAGAAAGGGAATTCAACTATTTTATTTATTTATTTACTTAAAAAAATTTTTTTTTAACGTTTATTTATTTTTGAGACAGAGCATGAACGGGGGAGGGTCACAGAGAGAGGGAGACACAGAATCTGAAACAGGCTCCAGGCTCTGAGCTGTCAGCACAGAGCCCGACGTGGGGCTCGAACCCACGGACCGTGAGATCATGACCTGAGCTGAAGTCGGACGCTTAACCGACTGAGCCACCCAGGCGCCTCGGAATTCAACTATTTTAATGCCTCAGTAGAGAGAGCCTTTGAAAAGTAGAGAAAAATAGAAAGGAAAGAAAACATTCACAGCTTCATCATTAAAAATTCTATTTTAAGAATACTTTTTGGGGTGCCTGCGTGGTTTAGTTGGTTAAGTGTCCAACTCTCGATTTTGGTTCAGGTCGTGATCCCAGGGTTGTGGGATCAATCCCCTGTGTTGGTGTGGAGCCTGCTTAAGAATCTCTGTCTCCCTCGCCCCTCCCTTGCTCATGCACTCTCTTTCTGTCTCTTAAAAAAAAAAGATACTTTTTAAAGTAACATAGTTTTGATTCCTTGACACTATTGAGTGGCCAGCACTAAATCATGTAGGGCCTACTAGGAAAGGAGAGGGGTATCACTGAAAGTGGGACGGGATGACATCTGGATTAACTCTTTTAATGGTTACTGCTTTCTTTGAAATAGGTGAAAACGACTCCATAAAAAAATGCCTTGAGGAAATGGAAGACTAACCTGTTTTGACAGAAATAGTGCAGAGATGTGTCTTTAAAAATGATTCTATCACGGCACTGTAGTCCAGGGTTGGATCATGTCAGCTTAGCAGTGGCGGTCGAGAGCGGTCCGTCCCTCCGCTCACCCATGGAGTAGAGCAGCAGTTCTAACGAGGCGTGTGGAATTTCGGGCCGGGCTCGGGCACGCTGCTCATGCACCCGCCCATTTGTGGCAGTAATGATGGCAGCATGCAGGTGTTCTCAGTGAAACTGGTTTCCTGGACCTTTTCTTTTGTATACATACTCTTCGAGCTTTAAAGCAAACTGTATGTGCCAGTGCTCCCTGTTGCGGAAGTGGAGGTTTGTGGAAACCCCATGTGGCCAGAGAATGGACCCAGTGGTAGTGGGCACCCTTTGGATGGCTCCAAGGTTCTGCATCCGGTTCCCTGATGATTCGCCTGCTTTGCAGCACCAGCATCTCCAAATCCAGATGCCTGAATGACGAGAACTGTTGGCTCCTGTTGAGTGTTGGTTTCCTTGCTGTTGAACAGTCCTAGTGTGTGTGTGTGTGTGTGTGTGTGTGTGTGTGTGTGTGTGTGTGTGTGATTGAACAGTTAACATTAGGAAGAAATAGTTTTTTGGTGTCTATTGAAATGTTTTATAAATAAACTTGGCTTGAATAATGTTTAATACTCCATGTTCCATTGTCTGTAAAACCCATTTCTGTGGTTATATTCAGTACAGTTATTTACACAATTTAGTTATGCAAAGATGTTGTTGCAAATTTGAGATATTTTTATGTTGGATAAAAGATTAACCTGGGTTAAAATTGCTTTTGTTTTGTGTTGTTTTGTTTCATTTGGCTGTACAAGTTCTGTGGGTTTTAACACACGTGTAGATTTATTCAACTGTTCCACAGCTGCTTCCTCCCCTCCGAAAGTGTCCTTATGCTACATTCTCTCCCACCCCCTAAATCCTGGCAACCACTGATGTGTTCTCTACCTCTGTAGTTTAGCGTTTGCAAAGATGTTGTTTAAAGGGAAGCATGTGGTGTGTAATGTTTTGAAGCGGACTTCCTTCTTTCAGTGTCATGTCTTCCCAGGGGTGGGTATTGATAGCATATTCCTTTTAATCCCTGAGTACTATTCCATCGTGTGGAAGTATCACTGCGTGTGTGTCCATTAACTCACTGAAGAATATTTGGGTTGTTGTGATTTGTGGGTATTACAGGTAGGGCTACCTATGAGCCTTTTAGTACAGGTCTTTACATGAACACATGCTTTTCTTTCTCTCGGGTAAATACTTGGGAGTGGAATGGCTGGGTTATGTGGTAGGCGTACATTTAACTTTGAAAGAAATGTTAACCATTTTCCAGAGTTAACTATCAGTTTGTATTCCCAGCAGCGATGTTATTATCATCATTACTGTTGGTTTCAGGTGCCTGACATCCTTGCCAGCACTGGATATTATCAGTAATTTTTATTTTAGCCTTTCTAGTAGAGATGTGAAGTGGTATCTCACTGTGGTTTTAATCTGCATTTCTCTAATGCTGACGAACATTTTCTCATGAGCTTGCCTGCAGTCATTTGTATACTCTTTTAGGTAAAGTGTGTGTTCAGGTCTTTTTTTTTTTTTTCTTAACTGAAGTATAATTGACATTCACTGTTACTAGTTTCAGGTGTACAACACACTGAGTCAAGAATTATATACTTTAGGAAATGCCTCAGTAAGTGTAGTTACCATCTGTCACTATAAAAAAATTGTTACAATGTTATTGACCATATTGACTATACACCGTCTGGTGTACTTCTCATTCCTCTGACTTACTTATTCTGTAACCAGAAGTTTATGCCTCTTAATTCTCTTCATCTGTTGCGACCACCACACCACTGCTCCACCACTGGCAACCACCGGTTTGTTCTCTGTATTTTTGAGTCTGTTTTTGTTATTGTTGTTTGGGGGTTTTTTTTGTTTTTTTTTAGATTCCACATAAGAGTGAAATCGTATGGTATTTGTCTTTAGCAGATTTATTTCACTTGGCATAATAGCCTCTAGGGCCATCTGTGTTGTCACAAATGGCAAGATTTCATTCTTCTTGATGGCTGAGTAATATTCCATTGTATATGTATACCGCCTCTTCTTTATCCATTTATTATCACTGGACACTTAAGTTTTTTCCAATCTTAGCTGTTGTTAAAAAGGCTGCAGTAAACATAGGGATGCATCTGGCTTTTTGAATCAGTGTTTTCATTTCTTTGGGTAAACATCCACAAGTAGAATTACTAGATCACATGGTATTTCTGGTTTTTTCTTTTTTTGAGGAACTTCCATACTAGTTTCTACAGTAGCTGCACCAATGTACATTCCCACCAACAGTGCATGAGAGTTCCCTTTTCTCCATATCCTCACCAACACTTGTTATTTCTTGTCTTCTTGATATTAGCCATTCTGAGTGGTGTGAGGTACTCCCTCATTGTGATTTTAATTTGCATTTCCCTGATGGTTAGTGGTGTTGAGTATCTTTTCATGTGTCTGTTGGCCATTGTCATCTTTGGGAAAGTGTCTATTCAGGTCTTCTGCGCCCCCCCTCACCCCCCACGCTTTAAGTTTGCTCGTTTATTGAGGGACAGAGAGAGAGGGAGGGAGGCAGGGAGGGAGGAAGAAAGAAAGAATATGAGCAGGGAAAGGGCAAAGAGAGAGGGGGAAAGAGAGAGAATCCCAAGCAAGCTCTGCATTGTCAGTGCAGAGCCTGACGTGGGGCTCAAACTCACAAACTGTGAGATCTTGTCCTGAGCTGAAACCAAGAATTGGATGCTTAACCAACTCAGCTGCCCGGGCGCCCCTCTGCCCATTTTTCAATTGGATTGCTTGTTTGCTGGTGTCAAGTTGTAGGAGTTCTTTACATATTTTGGATATTAAACTTTTGGTCAGATAAAACATTTGCAAAAATCTCCCATTCAGTAGGTTGACTTTTCATTTTGTTGATAGTTTCCTTTTCTGTGCAAAAGGGGAAAAAAACCCTTTTAGTTTGATGTAGTCCCAATTGTTTATTTATGCTTTTGTTTCTGTTAATGGAGGAGATAGTTCCAGGAAAATATTGGTAAGGCGGATGTTTAAGAGCTTATTGCCTATATTTTCTTTTGGGAGTTTTATGATTTCAGGTCTGACATCTAGGTCTTTCATCCATTTTGAGTTTATTTTTGTGTATAGTGTAAGAAAGTGGTCCAGTTCATTCTTTTGCATGTAGCTGTCTGATTTTCTCAACACCATTTATTGAAGAGATTGTCTTTTCTGCACTGTATATTCTTGCCTCCTTTGTTGTAGATTAATTGACCATATAAGTGTAGGTTTATTTCTGGATTCTATTGTGTTTCATAGATCTGTGTATCTATTTTTGTGCCGGTACTATACTGTTTTGATTCATTGTAGCTTTGTAGTATAATTTGAAATCTGGGATTATAATAGCTCTAGCTTTGTTCTTCCTCTGGATTGCTTTGGCTGTTGGGGGTCTTTTATGGTTTAATATAAATTTTAGGATTGTTTATTCCAATTCTCTGAAAAATACTACTGGTATTTTGATAAGGATTGCATTAAAACTGTAGATTGCTTTGGGTAGTATTGAAATTTCAACAATATTCTTCCAATCTGTGAGCATGATATATCTTTTCATTTATTTGTATTATCTTCAGTTTCTTTCATCAGTGTCTTACAGCTTTTACAGTATAGGTCTTTTCCTCCTTGGTTACATTTATATCAAGGTTTTGTGTTTTTTTCGTTTTTGTTTTTGTTTATGGTGCAATTGTAAATGGGATTGTTTTCCTAATTCTATTTCTGCTAGTCTTTTATTAGTCTATAGAAACAACACATTTCTGTATTAATTTTGTCTCCTGCAACTTTATTGAAATAAGTTTATTCTAATAGATTTTTGGTGGAGTCTTTAGATTTTTCTGTATATAGTAATCATGTCATCTCAAATAGTGAAAATTTTACTTTCTTACCAATATGAATGGCTTTTCTTTCTTTCTTTCTTTCTTTCTTTCTTTCTTTCTTTCTTTCTTGTCTGATTGCTGCAGCTAGGACTTCCAGTTTTGTGTTGAATAAAAGTAGTGAGGTGTACATCCTTTTCTTATTCCTGATCTTAGGAAAAGGTGTCAGCTTCTCCCCGTAGAGTATGATGTTAGCCCTGGGTTGTTACATTGAGGTATGTTCTCTCTAAACCCACTTTGTTGAGGCTTTCAATTATGAATGATGTTGAATTTTGTTAATGCTTTTTCTGTAGCTATTGAGATGATTATGTCATTTTTATCCTTCCTTTTGTTAATGTGGTGTGTCATGTTGATTGATTTGTGAATATCGAACCATCCTTGCATTGCTGAAATAAATCTTACTTGATCATGGGGAATGATCCTGTTAATGTATTGTTGAGTTTGGTTTGCTAATACTTGTTGAGGATTTTTGTATCTATGTTCATCAGGGATATTGGTGTGGAATTTTTTTTTTTTTTTTGTAGTGTCTTTGTCTGGTTTTGGTATCGGGGTAATACTGGCCTTATAGCATGAATTTGGAAGCATTCTTTCCTCTTCCATTTTTGGGAATAGTTTGAGAAGAAAGGGTATTAATGCCTCTTTAATTGTTTGCTAGAATTCACATGTGAATCTGTCTGGTTTTGAACTTCTGTTTGTTGGGAGTTTTTTGATTACTCATTCAGTTTCTTTGTTACTAATCAGTCTTTTTGGGTTTTCTATTTCTTGTTTCAATCTTAGAAGTTCTTTTTTGTTACTGTTTTTGTTTTAAGGAATTTATTCATTTCTTCTGGGTTGTCTAATTTGTTGGTGTATAATTTTTTTGTAGTAGTCTCATAATCCTTTTTATTTCTATGGCATTTATTGTAACTTCTCTTTTGTTTCTTATTTTGAGTTCTTTCTCTCTTGTTCTCTCTTTTTATGAGTTCAGCTAAAGGTTTATCAGTTTTTTATTTATCTTTTTGAAGAACCAGCTCTTAGTTTCATTGATCTTTTCTGTTTCTTTTTAGTGTTTATTTATTTTGAGAGAGAGTGCATGCAAGCAGGGAGAGGGACAGGGAGAGAGGAGAGAGAGAATCCCAAGCAGGCTCTGTGCTGGTAGAATAGAGCCTGACGCAGGGCTCGATCCCATGAACTGTGAGATCATGACGTGAGCTGAAATCAAGAGTCAGATGCTCAACTGACTAGCCACGTAGGCGCCCCTTTTCTATTTTTTTGTAAAATTTTTAAATGTTTATTTATTTTTGAGGGAGAGTCAGAGTGCAAGTGGGGGAGCGGTAGAGAGAGACACACACACAGAAGCTGAAGCAGGCTCCAGGCTCTGAGCTGTCAGCACAGAGCCTGACGTGGGGATCTAACCCACAAACGGTGGGATCATGACCTGAGTCAAAACCAACTGAACCATTCAGGCGCCCTCTGTTGTGTTTTAAATCTGTGTTTTATTTATTTGTGTTGAAATCTTTTGCCTATTTTTACTTATTTCTTTTCTTGGTTTAGTTTTCATTTTTAAAAAAAATATATTGTGGATAAAAATTCTTCATTCCTTATGTATTTTTCCCAGTCTGTACTTATGTCTTCTTTCTCTTAGTGTTTCTCTCAGAGCAAGAACTTTTTAGTTTGAAAGTGCAGTTTATCATCTTGCTAATGGCTCATGCTTTGGGTGTCATGTTCAGGAACTCTTTGCCTAATCCTGTATCCTAAAGATTTTCCCTTGTTTTCTTCTAAAAGGTTTATAGTTTTACATTTTATGCTTAGATCCATATGATCTATTTTGAATTTACAGTTGTATAAGATCTGAAGTTTAGGTCATGGTTCCATTTTTTGCATAAGGGTATCTACTTGTTTCAGCACTGTTTGTTGAAAAGACAGTATTTTCTCCAGTGGTTTGCCTTTACACCTTGGCCCAGATCAGTTGGCTATAGTTGTGTGGGTCGATTTCTCCAGTGCTTCCTGTTTCTCTGAGGTTCCCTTTTTTAGTTCTCCAGGCACAAAGATGGCGGTTTAGAATGGGGCAGTGTGCTTCCTACATTTTGGACCTGGACACAGGAAGACAGCAAAAAGGCAGCAGACATTTGCCCTTATATCTGGAGAGCGTAAGTCCTCTGAGCAGTGAGGAAGAAAGTTTCCTATTCCTCGGAGGTTTAGGTGACTGTTTTCCTCTGCCCACTGCCACCTTGTGATTACGTTGGCCTGGGAAGCAAGAAATTAGAGAAATAAAAAAGAAGAAAAGTGAGGAATTTCTCCCACTCTCTGGGGTATCAGGAATCCTTTTTCCCCACTTCTTAAGCTAGAACTTGGAGCTTTTCCAGATGTTCCCCCTCTGTCTACATCTTGGTGCTCATTTTCAGGTGTGTGGCTGCCTTGATTCCAGCCTGGAGGATTTTGGAGGAAAAAAAGGGGAAATTCGTCACTGGTTTGGTGTTACTTTAAGTTTTACACTACCGTGCCCCCCCATCAGCCTGTTATGGTCATTTACTTTTCAGAACCTTCAAAGAGCTATTTCTTACACTTTGTCCAGGTGTTATAGTTGCGTTCAGTGAGAGACTGGAGTGTGCTTTCTTCATCTTACCTGGGACCAGTCTCCCTCTATGTTGTTTTTAAATACAAAACCTGGAGTACTGTTTTGGGCAAGTTACATAAATCTTAAAACAATAAGTATTCTGTGGACAATTGTTTTTCATAGACTATTTTTTTTTTTTAATGTTTATTTTTGAGAGAGAGGGAGACACAGAGAGGGAGGGGCAGAGAGAGGGAGACACAGAGTCCGAAGCAGGCTCCAGGCTCTGAGCCATCAGCACAGAGCCCGACGCGGGGCTCGAACCCAACGAACTGTGAGATCATGACCTGAGCCAAAGTCAGACGCTGGTGCCCCCTCATTGACTTTTTTTTTCTTAAGTCATACTATATAGGGCTAAATTGGTTTTATTTGCATTTGTAAATATGAGAACAGAGTGGAAACCTTCCAGTTTTGTGGAAATCCTGTGTTGAGATTACAGTGGGATTTTTTTCTCTTGCTCCTCCTCCGTACTAAAAAATTAACAACTGAAGGCAAACATTTTAGTGCCGTGTGCAATTTACATTTAGTACTATTTGATTTTAGGCGAATTAATGCACTTGAATGCATCTGAAATCAGTGGCCATTCAGTATTCAGTTTATGTTGTGATTCTTACCTTTTGTTACATCAACAATTGTCTGATTTTAAGCCTTGCATATCTAGTATTGAGTTGCCTCTGAGATGTGAGTTGATATAACTTCCTTCTAAACCCCTTGCTTAAGCTTTGAGAGGAATCAGAGGACTTAGGGAAGTCCAAAAAAGAGAGGCTAATTATTAACATATTCATTCTCTTCTGACTTTAAAAAAATGTGGACTAAATATAATTATCCAGACAGCTGGTGAAAAATAAATATAGCTCAGTGGATTCCTAGTGGAAACAACTACATGGTCTAGAAATTAGCTAATTTAAGTAATTATTTATCTGTAGAAGTCCATTAAAAATTAGTGAGGGAGGAATCAACTATAGGTGATTGTAAGTCTCTTGAAATCAAACTCAGGAGGCCCTGTTAATAGAATCACAGCAGGTTATGGGAACAGACAATTAGAAAGGCCAAGTTTAGGGGTGCCTGGGTGGCTCAGTCAGTTAAATGTCCAACTTCAGCCTAGGTCATGATCTCACAGCTCATGAGTTTGAGCCCCGCATCGGGCTCTGTGCTGACAGCTCAGAGCCTGGAGCCTGCTTTGGATTCTGTGTCTCCCTCTCTCTCTGCCCCTCTCCTGCTCGCACTCTGTCTCTTTCTTTCAAAAATAAATAAACACGAAAAAAAAGAAATTAAAAAAAAATAGAAAGGCCGAGTTTAAGGTATTTAAAAATAATTCCTTTTGCATTAAAATTTTAGAAAGTAACAGTAATATTTGAAGAGGGAAGATAGCTGGATAATCCTGTGGATATTATCCTTTTATAGATATATTACAGTGGTTGTTATTATTGGTGTTTTTATGCTTTGGGCACCTATTTTATTATAAAATGCTTGAGTCTTTGAGGACTATTCCACTGGCTCTCCTAGTGCTTGCTGTGCTTGTGTTCTTTAAGACTACTAATGATTGGAAGCATTTCTGGAGCTCTGTAGCAGACCCTGTGCGGAGCGCCCTCCATCGTTGTTCCATGTCGTCCTCACGAGAACCTGGTGAGGCTGGTCCTGATTGATGGGAGAGGACACGGGCACAGAGGGGATAAGTGTTCAGGATTGAATTCATGTGGTCTGGCCCGAGAGCTTTGCTTTGCTTTTAACCTTTTTGCTGTAAGATTACTCAGTTGAATGGAGAAAGATTCTCGGAAGGACGGGATTGAGAAGGTCAAATAAAATACTAAAAATTACATACATTTTATAAAAGTAAAGAATATTTGACTAGGTGTACGTAGAAGCTTTAAAAATCACATGCTGGGTTTAGTGATTATCCAGTGTAAACCAAAGGAAGAATGGGAACAGTCTTGGTGTTATGAGTCATTCTGTCATCAGAACATTTCTTCTGCCAGTTTTCCCCCTTGTCCGCTTGGTACAAGTAACCACTTTTTATTATCACCCTCTTCCTGAGTACATCTTGCTCGGTAGCACTGTGCTGTGGTATGCCCCAGTGACGGGACTGCATCGAAAGGAAGACTTGGATGGGTTGAGGGTCATGGAAATAAGAACTTGGTACTTTTTTTTCATATGGATAATTTAGGGTCCTAATACCCTGAATCTTCTAAGCTTCCCAAACGGTAGTAGGAAATGTGTCCTTGTTTGTGTTCAGAAGAGATGAATCCTCTCTGCCTTTTCTTCTTCTCACCCAAATTAATTAAAGTGCTCTTAAGCCAGTTGGCTGATTTTATACTTCTAAGAGAGAATAAGACCCTTGAGGGATTGAGGAATGGTGTTAACATCCTGTCCAGATGGATACTGGTGCCTGGACGTTCATGTTTATCACATTTTCCTTTGTGAATGTACAGACAGCAATCAGCTGAGAGTCAGCCAGACAACTTGTGTGGGATCCTTCCTTTCTGTGAGCAATTTGGGCTGATAGTTAAGCACAGATAAGATCTTTTCTTCATGCCTCCAGAGCTGTTTTGCTCTCTTTTTGATAAGTGACTTGTTGGTTCTGTAGGACCAGGACATACTAAAATCACTGGGAGAAGAGTCTCAAAGGGTCAAAATTTGAGGGCCCTCAAAATTTTATTCTCTACCTAACTCTAAACACTTGTTTATAATGTGGTTTATCCACAATTGCACGGACAAATGACAGATGTTTGAGACTTGGTTTTTATTTCTGTTCCTAACAGCTGATCTTAAGCAGAGGCATTTTATTGTGAAACTAATAGTGAGGTTCTGGTATCTTACAGTGAAGTTGCATGTTCCTCTCTGTGCAAATGTCTCCAAATGCACCTTTCATTGACTTGGTACCTCACTTAGTGACCATTTAAAACCAGACCACTTTCTTTTCTGTTCTTCCGGAGCCATTGGTATTGTTGGGACATGACGTATATACACAATCTCTACAGAAACCAAGGAAAGACCCAGCTTAATTGTAATTCCTTAGAAAATCTTGCAATAGGTTAGGTCTGTAGCCTTCTTCTTGCTCACCTGGATGCTGGTGTACCGTCCCATTCTGCCTCTGTAGCCAGTTCATTTTCCCCATTGCCGCCATAATTTCTGTGCAAAAACGCATGTCCAACCATGTCCTTCTCCTGTCTCCAAGGCTCCTCACAGCCTGCGGGAGCAAGTCCAGGATTATACGTGGCCCTACAGACCTCTGACAGGAACCTGGGCATCCACACCGTCTGCCTGCTTTGTACTTCATACTTCTTTTTAAAAAATTTTTTTAATGTTTATTAATTTTTTGAGAGAGAGAGATTGACAGAGTGTGAGCAGGGGAGGGGCAGAGAGAGAGAGGGAGACACAGAATCTGAGGCAGGCTCCAGGCTCTGAGCTGTCAGCACAGAGCCCGAGCGGGGCTCGAACCCACGAACCGTGAGATCATGACCTGAGCTGAAGTCGGATGCTCAACCGACTGAGCCACCCAGGCGCCCCTGCACTTCATACTTCTGACGCACCTCGCTGTCTCTCACCTCAGGGTGCTTGTGCTGTTCCCTTTCCACTTTCTGGTTCTGTAAGATTTTACTGAAAGGCTGCCTTCCTTCTGACAGCGCTAGGTTGCGCGATGTGCCCCGCTTCTGCACTGCTGTGGCACTCGGTATCCACCTGTCTCGTTGCCTGTCGCTGGATTGTATTCGCCTGTGCCTGGGAGGGTGCTGTGAATTCCTGGAAAGCAGGGGACCGTGTCTTTACTACGTGTTCCCTCAAGCCTCATACAGAAACTGACACGCTGTAGATCCCATGCCCAGCGTGTGTCATTGTGGTGTTGCAAGAGTGATAGAGTTGCCTTTCCAGCTCCTGAGTTCCCAGCCCTAAGAATGTTTCGGGGAGGAGCTGAGGGGACTTTTACTCAGAAGTTACTCTAGCTCTCGTTTTGTTTTTTATTTTACTTGAAACTTTTAGTTAGCCCTTTTTTTTAACCTTTTACCTTTGACAACAAAATAAAACCCTTTTAGTACTTAACATCGTATTAATAGCTATAGAATGCCTCGTACATACATTAATTGGCACTAATTTTTCCAACAATGCTAAGAGGGGAGTGACAACATTATTTTCATTTTAGAGTTGTAGGAATTGAGGAATTGAGGCCAGGGAGAGGTAAGTTAGTCTGCCCTGCCCAAGGTTTTACCCACATTTAGTAGTTATTAGAACCAGGATTCAAATCCAGGTTTGAATTTGGATATTATGTGCATCTCACTGTTCCATTTGCCCATAAAGAAAGCTGGTGTATGTGTAATAATTCAACGTAGAGCGGAATTCTACAGTTATCAAGTAGGCTTGTTGTTCTGTTTGAAGTACTAAGGAATATTCTTTTTAAAAAGGTGAACAGAGATAAGAATGGAAGTAGAATTATTTTCTCTTTAGTTTCTCCATTTGAGTTTTGTTTCTAGCTTTAAACAAAACCTACACATTGAATTAAAATGAAGAAGGTGATCCTGACCTTTCTGTTCTACAGTCTGTAAGTTTCTGGTTCTCCTCAAATATAGGAGCGCCCCCTGCCCCCCCCCCCCCCCCCCCCCCCCCCCCCCCCCGGCTCTGTGGAATTACTCCATTTGTTAGGCATAATCCATTGCACATAATACCGTAGCTGTTTTGATGGGAGGAGGAGGAGAAAGGAGTACAGTTTCATTTCCATGAAAATGTAATCTCCTCTCTCTCAGACAGGATACTTCTTAAAAGTGAAATGGCAGTATCAAAGAGAATAAGAATGTTATGACATTGAAATCCCATTGTGGTTCTGTGATAGTGGCAGTGACAGCCAGGGGTTAATTCAAATCATAGGTCTCCAAAGCGACTCTTACCTGACAATACACCTGGCTTGTAAAGCCCAGAGAAGCTCTTTGTAAACAGCTTGTGTTGTGCTGTTACAGATACTTAACGGTGCCCCCCTCCCACCCCCACCTGCCTGCTTCTCAGGGTCTGTTCTGCTGGCCCTACTCACTCCCCAGTTCAGCTCCCAGAGTGGGTCAGATGTTTTAAGAACGAGATGTCTTTTGTGCCCAAAGGAAAACATTGGAAAAGATTTATTTTGATTTAAAATGTTGTTTAGTAATGATGTGGATGTGTGATTTCAATGTCAAAAAGATAGTGAATCATGAAATAATGTTTTTTTTTTTTTAAATAATGTTTTAATACTATAAATCTTTTTGAAACTGCTTCTTGCCAAATCTTACCATGTGTACTTTAAATATTCTGTAGCATCTGCAATGAAAGTTCTGTTTGACTATTAGGAACACAGATCTGGTTCAGCGTGGTTGATTTCTCGCGTAAAATGTCTATAGGAAAATCGTCCAGGAGTGGTGGTTCTACCAAGTCATCAGGGAGGGACTTAGGCTCCTTCTGGCTTTTAGCATCCTAAGCAGCATAAAGCTGTCTTCCACAAAACCATGGGACACTGTTGGATCTCTAGCCAAGCTGTCTACAGAAGGAGGGGAAAGAAAAGTGGCAAAAGGAACTTTCTGGAATCTTTACCCACGGACTTCTCCTTGAAACTCCTTGGCGACCACTGTCTTCAAGGGAGGCTCAGCTGTGGTGTTTAAGTAGGCACATTGCCAGCCCAAATAAAGTCAGATTTCTATTGCTAAAGAAGAAGGGAAGGGCAGTAGACATTAGGTTTGAAAGAGTTGACTCTGCCACCAAATGTGAAGTTTATTTTTTAAGTCATGGATCTGCCTAACCATCTTTTTAAAATTTAAAGAGAGCTGTATTATGTAAGGATATTTTAAGAAAATATTTCAGTTCTAGGAGAAACTTCTTTCAGTCCACTGCTGTACTTTTTTATAAAATTCTTTTTTAAGACATTTTATTACTATTTTTTTAAGTTTATTTATTTATTTTGAGAGACAGAGAGGGCAAGGGAAGGCCAGAGAGGGCGAATTCCAAGTCAGTGCAGAGCCTGACTTGGGGCTCGAACTCATAAAAACCATGAGACCATGATCTGAGCTGAAATCAAGAGTTGGGTGCTTAACTGACTGAGCCACTAGGCATCCTTTATAAAGTTCTTATTGTTCTTTTATTTCTCTCTACTAAGTGATTTTTTTAAAATTATAAATATTAATAATCTGAGCTTAAAATAGAGCAGGATTGATATTATTACATGCTTCAGATTAAAAAATTCTTTCTGCTTCTCTGGAAGGCACATGTTTTAGAAATATCTGCGGAAGATCCTGAGGTCTTTCTCGTAGAGCTTTAGACATAACGTGTGACAGCTCTTCCATCAGGTGGTAAAAACTGCTTTGGGTGGCTGTCCTCATAATCCAGTAGCGAAGTCTGCCATGCCCTTCTGATGTCCTGTGGTCTTTCTTACCTCTGGATTTTTCTGCTTGGTAAATCCTCTTTATGAAAAGTTCTGCTTATACTTTTTAACCTGGGAAAACTCTCGTCATCCTTCAAGCTGTACTTCACTGCTTGGCTCTTCCTCTCCTACCTGCCGACTACCTTCTGTGCCCCATGAACCCCCTGGTGTAGTGGCTCAGGTGCTCCTGCTGGGTGTTCTCGGGGTCTCTGCTGCCCGTATCACGGAGAGGAGATACAGCCGTGATGGAGTGGAGTGAATGAGACAGGCCGCAGGGCACTCCGACAGGTGCCCAGCCTTCCATAGGAATCACACATTGTATATATCCCTCATTGTTTCACAGTGTATCGTACGTATTGCTTCTGTGCTTTTCTGGATGATAGATTCCTTCGGGAGAGTCACTGTATTCTGTTGGCTAGAGTTATTCCTGGTGCCCTATACCGTGTGTGGTGGAGAGTAGGTGCTCAGGAAATGTAATGAACGAGCGGGAGCGAGTGAGGGAGAAAGGAAGACTGGAGCTCTCCAGTGTTTACTTTCATCGTGCTCCACCTGCAGAGACA
This sequence comes from Panthera leo, assembly GCF_018350215.1. Lineage (NCBI taxonomy): Eukaryota > Metazoa > Chordata > Mammalia > Carnivora > Felidae > Panthera > Panthera leo. The sequence continues at coordinate 116,270,994 of NC_056684.1, forward strand.
TGCGTGAGGGAGGTCCCTGCATCCCAGAGGTGCACCCTAGCTGGGCAGGGACCAACAGTTTTCCCACGGGCTCTTTTGTCTTTGGGAACGAGCTGGCCCTCCCACAGATACCTGGGCATAGTTCTGAAACAGAATTCACTGTCATTGGAAGACTGTTAGGTAGCAGGGCTGGATTCACCAACCTCATGTTGTTCATTAACCCTTAGTGTCTGCCTTGTGCTGGGTTCCGGAGCTGTAGAAGTGAGGAAGAGCAGTCCTTGTCTCTAAGTTCTTTTAGGATAGTGGGGGAGACAGACAGGCAGACAGACACTCTGTCTTTAGTGTGTAAGTGCTTAAGTGAAAGATTAAAGGTGTGAACAGAGAAGGGACTTGTGATTCTTACGTTTTTTCTTTTTTCTCCTTTAAGAACATTAAGTTCTCATATGGTAGATAAGTACTGTACTGTTCCTTAAGCCCTGTTCTTTCCAAGATTTTTACAAGCCTTTTTATATTCATATGTACAAGACACCAGACTGTTGTTGCCATAAAGAGGCAAAACCAGCAGCAGAGGTGATTATGTAGCTTCTGTGGTGCCGGTATCTTTGGCCACTACTGCCCTGCATTTGGCAACACTGAAAAACAAATACTGCTTGAACCTTCTCTTTTTTGAGTTCCTGGCAATCTTCCTTAAGGCGATTGCTTGATGGAAGATAGCTACTGGAAGCATCACATTCATATTCCAGAAGGTGAAAAGAGAGAGGAAAACAAGGGTGAAATTCTGAACAGAGTCCGTGCCCTTGAAGCAACCTTTCTTTGCTTAATTTTCTCAAAACACATATGCTTGTTTCTCATTGGCCAGACGTGCACTCACCTGGCTGCAAAGGAGGCTCAGAAAGGTAGTCTTTTTTAGTTAGATGCCTTGCTTCTCCTAGATCAATGGGGCTTCTGTTAGGAACAAGAGGAGAATGGATATTGGGTAGTAACAAGCAGCCTCGGCCACATAGCTCAACAAATGTTCTTTGGATGAATGACTGAGTAAGGCATGACTGAGTCAAGGCCTTTGGTGCAGATACTGAGCATTTACTTTTCATGGTCTGTAGTTTTTGAATCTTAAAATCGGATCGACCTTTCAGATATCTAGAAAATGAAATGTTTGGATTTCCTCTGCCTTCTGAATCACAGCGTTGGTTTATCTTTAGGCATGGTGGACTGGGCCAGAATTGTAGGCTAACAAGAAGAAACAACTTTGGTGTGTGACACATATATGTGGCCATGTCTGATATTTTACTTTCATTCTTAAAAAAAATTTTTTTTAATGTTTATTTTATTTTTACGAGGGAGAGAGAGAGCGCCAGTGAGGGAGGGCAAGAGAGAGGGAGACACAGCATTTGAAGCAGGCTCCAGGCTCAGAGCTGTCAGCACAGAGCCCAGTGCGAGGCTTGAAGCCAGACAGTAAAATCATGACCTGAGTGGAAGTCAGCCACTTTATCGACTGAGCCACCCAGGCACCCCTTACTTTCATTCTTGGTTTGTAATAGTTTATTTATGGATCTTACTAAATTGCTGTTGTTTTGGATTAGAGAAAGAGATAGATAATTTATGTAGTTGTATTTACAGACATTTTTAATTTACAGATTATCTGCAATCTGTTGCTGATGTTTCAGAGATTTATTTGTCTTATTTTTCACCTTTGTCCTGGCAGCGGTTTTCCTAATGTGTTACTAAGGTTGCTAGGATGTAGTTTTTCTAAGTGATACAGTAAGGCCAATCTTAACACCACTGTGATATACTTGAAATAGAAGTTTTTAAAAATTGTGAAAGTTCTGAGTGCCTTGAGGCTTCCTCACAAATGAGGATCACAGTTTCCAAAATTATCATCAATTGGTGCTGTAATTATTTGACTGATACGATGAAAGGATATTGATGGTTTTCTTTTATCTTCCAGTTGGTGAACATAAATGCAACAGAAAACTGTATTGTCAGTGAGACTATTTTGGTCAGTATGGCCCTGTGAACTTGTACTTTCTAAAAAGAAATGTTCTGTGAGGAACCTCAAAAATAGGTTTTTGTTGGTTTCTTCTTTGGGATGATATTCATGTACTCTGCACAACATTGAAAATATGCTCTTTTACTTCATTCTGTTGTGCTAAGCAGTCGGAAACTGGTTTCCCCAAACTCTCTAAATGTGAAGAATGGCCTGCTTTAATAGTTATGTGAAGAAGCAAACTCCAGGGACACTCAGCTGCAGGATGGCTCCCTCTTCACAGCTGCCGCCCTTGCTTTGTGGAGGATGCCAGTTGCTAAGAGAAGGCTTTGTCTGTTGCGCATAAAATGAACTTTGTTTGGACCTCCCTCGAGCAACTTGAACTGTGTATGAGTCCAGCTGGACATTCCTCAGCAGATGATAATTTAAATGCAGGTCAAATTTAGAGCCCAACTTACACTAGTTTAAAAATAGACACTGCTGTTAGAAAGCTGACCTCTGATACATTTGGGGCTTGGGGATCTGATAGGGTATTTCTTGTAATTCCCACAGCTCTGTTTTAGGCTCTGAAAGGCAGTATGCATTTAGGTTACGTGAAACCGGTGTCCTTGTCCTTGGGACCCCATCTTCACACCATACCTCTGTCTCTTCCAGTGAGTTACTTCCAGTGAATCTATGTATCGTAGAATAGAATCTGATTTCCGTACATTTTGTTGGATGTTTTATTGACTAGGACAGGCTGGAGAAACAGAAAAGCTAGCGGGTTAATTTTAGGACAAGACCGTTGTGTGATAAGTTCTTCGGTTTTATTTAGGTGAGTCAGAATGGAGCTCACAGTCTGTCAAATGCTACAAGTTAACATCCATACTATGCATGTGAATAATCAGGCATTAGCATATGGAGTCATTCATGTCTCCATTTATCACGCCCAGGTCTAAGGTCTACATAGAATGTGTTGTGTTCCACAGAAAAGTTAATAGGGAACGATTGAGGTTATGAAGTTTATAACTAGCCTTTTAATGATCAGAGAGCAAGCATATATTGAGCTTACGTGAAATATTTGAATTACTGCCTAAAATTTTGTTCCAGATTAAAACAAAATGGTAAGCTTAAAGTTTTAGATACTTCAGTTATTTAGACCTCACAGAAAAAGAAGCTTTAATAACAGTTTTTCTTTTACTCAGCATTTCTTTTACTCAGTAAAATCTATCTTCATTTCTGGACACCACCTCTCTTATAGTCTTAATGGTTATCATTTTTAGTAGCGCCTTTATGTTTAAGCAGAGTTAGCCTTTAAACATTGAGTCTCTCTGGTACATTTAGCAACACAAAATTATACATTGTGATCCTTTGTCTGTAATGTAATTTTTTACATCAAAATAAATGTCTTTTAAGAAGAGATAATATGGGTTTTTGTTTATAAGAGGTCACAGTATATTGTATATACTGTGTGTGTATGTGTGCGTGTGCGCACATGCACGTGTGTGTGTGTGTGTGTGTGTGTAGTCCATGTTATAATAATTGATGTCTTTCTGACTGAGGGCTACTGTGAATATTTTTGCATTGCCCAGGTAATGGTTAGAAATCTCCCAAGATTACCCTGCCATACTATTAGGATAGACATGTCATACCACTGACATTGTTTGAAACATCTCTGGAAATATTTACATATTTTTTTTCTTTGTTGTATACCTATTTGGATTAAAACAAAATACTTGAAATAGTTATTTCTCATCATAACATAAATGTTGAAGCTATAAAAGGTAGAATTTCTGGGGTGCATGGGTGGCTCAGTCAGGTACGAGTTCAACTCTTGATTTCAGCTTAGGTCATGATCTCGTGGGTTGTGGGTTCGAGCCCCACTTTGGGCTCGACTGTGAGCTCGACTTTTGACTGTGTGGAACCTGCTTGAGATTCTCTCTTTCTCTTTCTCAAAATAAATAAGCATTTTTTAAAGAGGTAGAATTTCCTTCAAAAAGGCAACCATAGGTATTGAGTAGCTACATTATAAAGAACATTTTTAAAGTTAGTGTTTTAATAGGAATGAAGATTCTTGGGGGAAAACTTTCAGTCTTTTACCATTAAGGATGATGATACCTGTAGGTTTTGTGCAAATACCCTTTATCAGATTGAGGATGTTCCCTTTTGTTCCTAGTTTGCTGAGAGGTTTTTTTTTTTTTTTTCTTTTAAATCATGAATAGGTGTTGACTTTTGTCTGTATATGATCATACTTTTTGTCCTTTCCTATATTAAAATAGTTTTCAGATGTGGTGTTACTGATTTTAAGATGTTAAAACAAACTTCTGTTGCTGGGATGAATCCTATTTGGTAATAGTATCTAACCTTTTTTTATTGTTGTTGGGATATGGTTTACTAATTGAGAATTTTTTGTATATATATTCATGAGGGATATTCATTTGTTTTCCTGTTTTATAATGTCTGTGCATTACTTTAGTATCAGGATAGTATTGAATTCATACAATGAGTTGAGAAGTGTTCTCTGTTTCAAACTGTATTTCCTGGAAGAGTTTGAAGAATTGGCATTATTCTTTAAATATGTGATAAAATTCAGCAGTGAAGCCATCTGGGCCTGGGATTTTCTTTGTGACGAGATTTTTAATTTCCAGTTTAATTTCGTGTTATAAGTCTATTCAGATTTTCTGTTTCTTCATGAATCTGTTTTGCTAATTTATGTCTTTCCAGGAATTTGTCTATTTCATCTAAATTGTCTAATTTGGTGGCATACAGTTTTTCATAATTATTCTGTAGGGTCAGTAGTGATGCCTCTTCTTTCATTCCTGATTTTGGTAATTGGTGTCTTTTTCTTTCTTGGTCAGTCTAAAAGTTTTGTCTTTATTGACTTTTTTAAATTAAAAGAACCAACTTTGGCTTCATTGTTTTTCCATATAATTTTTCTGTTTTCAACTTAATTGATTTTTGCTCTTAACTTTTAAATTTTCTTCCATTTGCTTGCTTTGGATTTAGTTTACTCTTCATCTAATTTTTTTAAGTGGAAATGAATTGAGATCTTTCTTATTTCCTAACATAGGCTAAGTTTAAGGCTGTAAAATTCTGGCAACTGCTTTAGCTACGTGCTATAAATTTAACATGTTGGGTTTTATTTTCATCTAGTTAAAAATATTTATTAATTTTGCTTACAGTTTTTTTCTTTGGCCCATGGATTGTTTAGAAATTATTGTGTAATTTCCAGGTATTTGGAGATTTCCTAAATTTCTTTTGGTTGTTGACTTAATTCTTTGGAGTCCCATATTTTGTGTTATTTCAGTACTTAAGTGTATTTTGTGACATTGCATATGGTCTAATCTTGAGCCTTGAAAAGAATGTGTTATCTGTTGTCACAGTGTTCTTTAGATGTCAGGTCAGTATGGTTATCGGTGCTATTTAAGTGTTCATATCCTTGCTGCTTTTCTGTCGAATTGCAATAATTTTGAATGGAGTGTTGAAGTCTCCAGTTACTGTTGAATTGTCTTTCTCCTTTAAGTTCTGCCCATTTTCATTTCATTTGTTTTGGGGCTCTGTTGTTGGATTACAGAAGTATTTGTAATTATTATATCTCCCTGATTAATCAGCCCTTTTATTGTTTTAAACTATTCCTTTTTCTTCACTAATATTTTTTGTCTTAAAGTCCACTCTGTTTAATAATAGTATGGCTGCTCCTGCTCTCTTACAGTTACTGTTTCTGGTATATGTTTTTCTATCTTTGAAGGTGAAAACACTCAGTCATGTGTCAATAGGAGAACTGATGAAGTTTTGGGGTGATGGTGGGGTTTGTGGGTTTTGGAGCTGACAGCCAAGAAAGAATTCTTAAAGACATCTTTGGTCCAAAAAGGTGATTTTATTAAAGCATGGGACATGACCTGCGGGCAGAAAGAGCTGCATTGGGGTCATGACAGGTAGTCATTATATACCCTCCAGTTGGGAGGGGGTCAGGGGGAGAGTAAGTCTCTAAGGAATTTTGGAAGCAAGGTTTCCAAGACCTTGAGGGACCTTGCTGGGAAAACACCATTTATCACTGTTTAGTAACACCTCAGTCATAGTACCCTTCAGATGCATATTGGGGGGGCCGTAAGCTTGGAGCCTGATTGCCAGCATATATCCTGGGGCAGTTGAGATAAAGGAAGTAGACTGAATAGGATCCTCCAGGTTTGGACAATGCTAAGCCTGGGTTCTCTTTTGCCCCTGGCAAAGTATCAACATTGAGGCAGCTGGACTCCCAGAAGGAGGAGTTTTAAGGACTAGTCAGTGGGCTATAGGCAGTAAGGGAATTTAATTTTTCATTTGCTTTAGTTTCCCACATTACCATGGCAAACACCTAAACCCCTTTCCTTTGTTCTTGGGTAGCTGGGAGTGTCCAAGGAATATCACACAGATCCCTTCCGGGGTGGGAGGGTGGTGCTAGCTTGTGCTTCGCCCCTCAGCCTGCCTCATGCTCCCTCATCAAGAATGTTAGAGTGTTATACTATCATACAGTTTTTCAGACCTGCCACATTTTCATAGCATTTTGTTATATCTGCGATAGTGATATCTCCTTAAAGTAAAAACAAAACTCTCTTAAAAGTATCCCACAGTTGTAAACTATCATACCTATGTACAGTTCTGTAAATTTTAATACCTATTTATATTCCTGTAACTTCTACCACAGTCAGAATGCAGAACAGTTTCATAAGCGCCCCCCCCCCCCCCTTCCTTTTGCTGTCCCTTTATAGTTCCCTCTTCTCCCACCCATATCCCCTGGCAATTACTGATCTGTAGTCATTCTTGTCATTTTGTGTTTTTGAGGATGCCACTTAAGGAATCACATCATCATATAAATAGAGTCTTTTGGTGTTTAACCCTCTGAGACTGACTTGCTTCATTTAGCACCTCTTTGCCTTTGAGTTGTTGTGTCCGTCAGTAGTTTGTTCCTGATTATTGCTGCGTCTTCCATTGTGTGGATGCACCAGTGTGTTTTACATTCACCCCTTGAGGGACACTTGGGCTGTTTTCAGTTTGGGTGATTTATGAGTAGAGGTGCTATGAACATTTGTATTGAGGTTTTTCTATGAGTGGAAGTTGTCACTTCTCTTAGGGAGATAACCCAGGTGTGTGATTTCTGGGTCTCAGGCTAAGTGTATGTTTAACTTTGTAAGAAACTGCCGGACGGTTTTTAACAGTGGTTGTTATCACTTTGCATTTCCACCAGCAATGTTTGAGAGTTCCACTTGATTCCTGTCCTCGCCACTACTTGGTGTTGCCAGTATTTTTTATTTTAGCCATTCTAGTGGGTGTGTAGCAGTTTTAATTTGCCTTTCCCTAGTGGTGAATGATGCTTTAAATTTTCTATATTAACCATTTCTGAGAACAATGATTTTAAGTACACTGAATGTAATCTCTTCTTGATAACAGAAGTCATTATTATGAGCTACATTTATTATGTAGGTTTGGAATTACCAGGAAGCTTTTGGGGCTACTGTGTGTTGTTAGGGTGCTTATGTCTCTTTCAAGCTTTACTTTTCTGCCGTATGCCTGATTCTGGCTGCTGTCCCACTTCCTGTCCCCCTTCTGGTTTATTGCTTTTATGAAATAAATAAGCATGAATAAGCCCGTTAGAATTGTGTTTGAAAAAGAATAGTGAAGTGCCTCTCTAAATGCTATAGGAGCTCAGGGCACTAGGTGGCTCAGTCGGTTGAGTGTCTGACTTTGGCTCAGGTCATGATCTCAGGGTTTGGTTCGTGAGTTCGAGCCCCACATAGGGCTCTCTGCTGTCAATGCAGAGCCTGCTTCAGATCCTCTGCTTCTCCCCGGCTTGCACTCTCTCAAAAAGAAAAAATAAAACAATAAAATAAATGCTACAGGAGCTCTTTTCCAGATGAAGTTCCTAAACTCGGTAACATCTGTTTCTCAGTGCTTCTTAACTGGGGCCATGAAATTGATAGGAGAGGTATGTGAGTGTGAATGCATGTGCATTAAGCATTGAACAAACAATATATATTCTCTTTTTCAGAAGTAATGTGGGTGCAGCTGCGCAACCTTGGATTCATTATAATAGTTCTCTGTTTTTCAGTGTAATTTCTCTACCACCTCTTTTGCTTCTTTCCTTTTTCTTGGCCATTGTGGGGTGAGTAGAAGTTGTCATATGGAACTTTCCTGATAAGTGAGATATTTCTGTTTATTGCTAGCCAGGACAGAAGGAAGTGTTTTTTTGTGTTTGTGTTTTTGTTTTTTATAATTCAGTTTAGTTTAGTTTTTTTTAGTTAGGGTACTTGTTGGGGTTTTTGTTTGTTTGTTTTATTTTTTCAATGTTAGGATACTTGTGGGCTCTTTGGCTTCTTCAAATGAGAGGGCCTATATGAGTTATTAAAAAAATTTTTTTTAATGTTTATTTTTGAGAGAGAGAGAGAGGGAGGGAGAGTGAGAGAGAGAGAGGGGGAGAGATACAGAATGTGAGCAGGGGAGGGGCAGAGAGAGACACACACACACAGAACCCAAGCAGGCTCCAGGCTCTGAGCTGTCAGCACAGAGCCTGATGTGGGGCTCAAACTCACAAACTGCAAGATCATGACCTGAGCCGAAGTTGGATGCTTAACTGACTGAGCCACCTAGGCTCCTGTGTGAGTTATTATTAACACCAATGTCAACTCAACTAAAGAGAGACAAGAAAAAGTATATTCTTCAAGTCATTGTTGCAGAAATGAAATTTTAAATCATGGGTACAGGGTTGATTTTTTTTCCCTCATATTCATCATGTCATTTTTGATGCATTTGTTATAAATAAACTTGATTAGTGACTTGGTGGTTTAATACATAAATTATAAAACTAGACAAGGAAACGGTTCCTATGTGGGTAATTTTTATAAACAGCAACGTCTGCTTGTGTGCTCTCGATCAGATTCTTACCTAAGTCTATAACGTACTTTGCTGCTTTGCATGCCTCATACTGTCAAGCAAGTTCTTGTTCAAAGAATGTGTAATTATATCATAATATGATAATTTGTTATGCGGAGATCATGTCTTAAATTATCAATCTAACAGCTTTATTTTCCTCAGTTATTTTTGGTTCTCATTTCAGGATGTGAAGTGAGATGGTAATTCCTTTATGTTAACTGAAATTATCTAAGTTAAAGTACAAGAAAAAGGTTGCTGAATATCAGCACCCTAATTTCAGTTATGAAATATGCAGGGATGTAATGTTTTCAGGGCCCTTTTTATCACATTTACTTAGATTCCCAAATTTCTTCATGATACTCAAATAAAACTTATCTTTAAGAACTATCGTTCAAAATTATTTGAGAGTAGAAATTTAAAATAATTGTTCCTGACTGGGATGGAGATCATTAGTATGGGATGTACCCCACCAGAAAGCAGGGATACATTTCCTAATCACTTCACATTAGAATGGCCTGGAAGATTTTTTTTTTAATTGAGCCATTCTGTATACTTAGTTTGTTAGAAATTAAAATCTTTGTATAAACTCATTTAAAGTGCTTAACTTTCGGCTAGGAACATGCCAGTATATTAATTTAAAGTCTAACTGTTCCTATTTTTACATTTGGGGTGAAGTATTTGAATTCCATTGAGATTAACCATAAAGGAAGAGATTGATAAATTGAACTACATTAAAGTTACGAATTTCTCGGGCCACCAGGGTGGCTCAGTCGATTAAGCATCTGACTCTTGATTTTGGCTCAGGTCACGATCTCATCTCATGGTTTGTGAATTTGAACCCCACATGGGCTCTGACAAGTGTGGAGCCTGCTTGGGATTCTTTCTCCCTCTGTCTCTGCCCCTCCCCTGCTCACTCTCTCTCTCTGTTTCCGAAAAATAAACATTTTGGTAAAAATTAAGGATTTCTCTTCATCAAGAAACATTCTTAAGAGAATGAAAAAACAAGCCACACAGTAGGAGAAGATGTTTGCTGCATATATGTATATATGCCAGGCCCTCCATTCCCTCCTACCCTCCCCCAGCCAAAGACGGAAGACTGTGAACGGACTGTTCACAAAAGCAGTCACTTGGCAACAGGCCTTCTAAAAGGTTCTCAACATCAGAGAGAAAAGAAGACTAAAACCATCCTGACATGCTGTATTCTTGCAAGGATGACACGTGCAAGAGTCTGAGCATTGCAAGTGTGGACCAGCTGGAAAGTACACACATTTCCAGTGGGAGCCCCGGGGGATGCAGTCTTTGCTCCAGCATTCCCCCAGCCGGCAGCATTTGTACTAATGCCAAACTGGAAAAAACGAAAGTGTTCTCAGTAGTAAACGGGGAAATATGCTGTGGTGAGTTCCTCTAGCGGTACGAAGGCTTCCTGGGACAACATAGATGGACGTCACAGGGTCGAGTGAAAGAAGCCGGCATGCTCTTTGACCTGATTTAAATAGAGTGCCTTCCCACCTTGTACTTTCCTTGAGCCATAAAGTAACCGGTTCACAAATAGGTAGAAGCAGTCTACGGTACTAGAAGTCACAATGGTTGCTGGTTCCGGATGTTACTGATGACATATAAGGGGGGGCCTCTGAGGTGTGAGGAACTCTCTTCCTTGATTGAATAGTAGTTACATTAGGTGGGTTCACTTTGTGAAAATCCTGGCAGGCGTACACTGACATGCTTCAGTGTATATTTCAATTTTTGTGAAGGTTTACCTTTAAAAATCCATTTTTTTCCGTCTTTTTCATCTGCATATTGCATTCTGACGTGGAAATGGTAATTAGAATTCTTCGGTGTTAGCCATAATTGTTCATAAAAACCTTCTTTCCTTCAAGGACTGATGCTTTTATTTGGCCACTTTTCTTTGGGCCATATTTCTTTGGGTTCCTGGACCCAACTTCACTGGGAGGGAAGTGGTTCCCCACACCACCGAGCAATTCCGTGGACATTAACTGGGTGTCCTGCAGTATCATTCTGATACTTGTATACCCACAGGAGGTGGATTGGGTTGATTAATTTGCTACAGTGGCTCACAGAACTCTGGAAACCCCGCTTACTAACTAGATTACCCATTTATTACAAAGAATAATAAAGGACACGAATCATCAGATGCGGAGACGCCGAGGGCGAGGTACGGGGACCCGGCGTGGGGCTTCCCTGCCTCCACCCATGCCACTCTCCCACCGCTCCCTGTGCTCACCAACCCAGAAGCTCTCCAGACTCCATCCTCTGGATTGTTACAGGCACTTCATTACGTAGGCCTGATGGATTGTCATTTGCCATTCTCTTTCTTGCCCCTCTCTCCTCCCTGGAGGTTGTGGGGTGGGACCGAAAGTTCCAATCCTAATGACTTGGTTGGCTCCATTGGCAACCAACCAGTAACATAACATTAAAATAATATGGAGACACCCTTAAGCTCTTAGCGCTTAAGAAATTCCAAGGATTTGGGGAGCAGTGAGTCAAGAACCTTGGAAAAAGACCAAAAATGTATGAGAAATGCGTATTTGGTTATCTGAGTGATCAAATATATATTTCTTATTTCTTATAAATCACAGTATTGCACTATTATAAGGATTTATGTAAAGTGTGAATATTTTAAACATCTCAGAAAGAAAATTTCTTGGCTGTTAAGTTAGGAATAAACTACAGTGGGTTTATTAAATATGAAAACCTGTCAATGTTTAAAAAATGTTACAGAGAACTAAAATGAGGTGCTGATAAGTTCTTATTACTAGTGATCCTGTTTGTCCAGAGAGAATATTTTTCACTTGCAATAACGCAGATCTAGTTATGGTCTAATATGCTCATTAATTAATATAATTTTATCATCTTTGTGTTCTCATAAAACTCCTCTAGCACTTACCATTTCTGCCCTATGTTAAAGTTATTTATATTTCTTTCTACTGTGTATTCTAATTTTCTAGAGGGCAGCAACTGTTTATTTCTTCTGACATAACACATTACTTATATTAAATAATAATCAGGGGTGCCTGGTTGGCTCAGTCGGTTAAGTGTTTGACTTTGGCTCAGGTCATGATCTCATGGTTCATGGGTTCGAGCCCGGTGTCAGGCTCTGTGCTGACAGCTCAGAGCCTGGAGCCTACTTCGGATTCTGTGTCTCCTTCTCTCTCTGCCCCCCTCTCTCTCTCTCTCTCTCGAAAATAAACAAACATAAAAAAATTAAATATAGCAAGTAAAAAAGAAAATGAAAATGTCTTTAATTTTATAGAAGACAGTTGATAAAATCTTAAACATACTGAATTCTGCATATTCCCCTTTTATAGAGGACGAAATTAGCTGCAATTTCTTGCTTGATGATGCGATGATCATGTAACATCTGTTCTGGCTGATGGTCTTGAAATTTTGTAGCCATGATACCTGTGGTCTCCATTGAAGAAATGTGCTTAGTCAGCATGATGAACTTGGTCTAAGTTTATCCTCAAATGGTGTAAAAAATATTTTTTAAAAATTGGAAGATCTGGAATTAATACATTTGATAGTGTAGAAAAGTGCTTTGTAAATTACCATAGTTATCCGTAGTTAGGAGTGCCTGAGTGACTCAGTTGGCTAAGTGGCCTACTCTTGATTTCATGACTCAGGTCATGATCACATGTTTCCTGAGTTTGAGCCCTGCATCAGGCTCTGTGCTCATTGTGCTGAGCCCCGATTCAGATCCTCGGTCTCCCTCTTTCTGGCTCTCTCCTGCTCACACTCTCTCTCTCTCTCTCAAAAATAAACATTTAAAAAATAAATAAACATTAGAAAAACATGGTTAATAATAGTTACACAGCTAGAGGGTCATGAAGGAGTTTTCTAGCATGGTACCTATTTTGGCATTGATGCTGAACCCATGTTTATATTCAGAATCACTTTAAAATATTTTATGAGACAGTCACTGGCCTAACGTAAGTTGATTGTGCTGAAGAAACATTTTAAGATGCTAATTTCATTGACTTGATTATCTTTTATGTTTCCAGTTGTATAGGCAGGGGTATAATAAATGTATTGGCTGGCAAGATTGATTTCCTTATCTGTATAAAACATTAAAGAATTTGTGGTGCATGCCAGTTTGGAGTGGTTAATTGTTGTGATTATGGTAATTTCCAAAGGTGTTTAATGTTGTAAATGTTCATTATGTATTTTTCTTTACCCTTTTTATTTCCAGACAACCCATTTGTTGAGGTTAAAACACCAATGAAATTGCCCGTAAAATGTGTTTATATGTGTGTGTGTGTATATATGTGTGTGTACACATACATATACACACACACAGTTGATCTTTAAATATAGCTCAGGGGTTGAGGTGCCCACCTCCCTGTCAACTAAAACTCCATGTAGAACTTTTGACTACCCTAAAACTTAACTACTAATAGCCTACGGTTGACTAGAAGCGTTAGTGATAACATAAACAAATAACACATATATTATATGTTATATGTATAAAAACTGTATTTTTACAACAGAGTAAGCTACAGAAAAAATGTTATTTAAATTATTATTTTTTATACTTGTTTTGAGAGAGAGAGAGAGAGCACAGGGGAGGGGCAGAGAGAAAGGGAGAGAGAATCGCAAGTAAGCTCCATGTTGTCAGCACAGAGCCCCATGTGGGGCCCCAACTCACAAACCTTGAGATCATGACCTGAAACCGAGAGTTGGATGCTTAACCGGCTGAGCCACCCCGGTGCCCCTACAGAAAAAATGTTATTGAGAAAATCGTCAGGGAGGGCAGATACATTTACAATGCTGTATTTATTGAAAAAATTCCATGTGTAAGTGGACCCATGCAGTTCAAACCCATGTTTTTTGAAGGTCAGCTATATATACTTATTTATTTTAGTAAACTCTTTATTTTGGAAAAACTTTGGATTTATAGAAAACTTACAAAGATGTGAATATGTACTTTAAAGTGCCCTGAGTGGTAGTTCCTTAATAAATATTTTTCTTTCTTTTTTTTTTAAGTTTATTTATTTATCTTTGAGAGAGAGAGAGAGAGAGAGAGAGAGCGCGCATACATGCACACAGTGCGGGGGTGGGGGGGGTGGGGGGTGCTGCAGAGAGAGAATTGCTAGCAAAGTCAGTGCTGTGAAGCCAGAGCCCTGTGCTGGGCTCAATCTCACAAACCTTGGGCTCTTGACCTGAGCTGAAACAAGAGTTGGATACTTAACTGACTGAGCCACCCACGTGCCCCCTTAATTAGTATTTCTGTTCAAAGTTTAATATTTTTAATTTTTTTAATGTTTGTGTGTGTGAGAGAGAGAGAGAGAGAGAGAGAGAGAGAAAGAGAGGGTGCGTGCTCGAGTGGGGGAGGGGCAGAGGAAGAGGGGGAGACAGAATCTGAAGCAGGCTCCAGGCTCAGAGGTGTCAGCACCGAGCCTGATGCGGGGCTCGAACTCACAAACCATGAAGAAATGACCTGAGCCAAAGTCAGATGCTAACCAACTGAGCCACCCAGGTGTCCCAAAAGTTTAATATTTTAAATAAAAATCCCCTTGTATCAGATTTTTGTCCAATAGAAAAATATTTTTGTTTTGAAGTATATTATGCTTACGTGAAAGTAGGCTGGTTTAGTCGTTTTTTTTTTTTTTTTTTTTCTAATGTTTATTTATTTTTGAGAGACAGAGACAGATAGAGCATGAGCAGGGGAGGCAGAGGGAGACATAGAATCAAAGGCTCCTGGCTCTGAGCTGTCAGCACAGAGCCCGATGTGGGGCTCAAACCCATAAGCTGTGAGATCATGACCTGAGCTGAAATCAGACGCTCAACTGACTGAGCCACCCAGGCACCCCTGGTTTAGTCTTAAATGCCACTTTTCCTCTGCTGTGAAATGACTATCACTTACATGGAGAGCTGTGAAACATAAATGTGTTGTATGTGTGATTTATGTTCTACATTTATGAGCATGAATAAGCTTTATTGAAGCAGGACCATGGAGATCATTTAATTATAGATAGAATCAGAAATCTGCCTGGCCAAATGTTCACAGTTTTTTATTTTTATAAAATCAAGTAGTTTAAAATTGCATATGCCAAGATTTTATTTCCCTTTCCTTGCTTCTATTGTCATTCTGTAGTGACCTGAGAGAGGAGCCTGCAAGGACACAGGGATAACACGTTTTATTGAATTTAAGATCCTTCCAGTTGTAAGACATACCATTATTTTTTGTCTCATGTCACATTCTCTTACATGTCACTAAGAAACCATAGCCTTTTATATGATGCAGTGCTAAGATGCCACTGATGTACAAGATACGTTGTGATTTCAGTGATGTCAAAATGAAGAAAAATGTGAGTTTTAGATCTATGCAAAACACACATCACTATGCCAATACAATTATTTTATTTGGGGTTTATCTCAGGACCTCTAGCTTTGATAGAAGTCAGTGTGAGAATCGTTTATTGAATTGTGTGGCTTGCTTTTATGCTCAGATCCTGTCGGAGGCATGTGCTAATGTGTCTCTCATTCTAAGAAGATATGAAACTTTTCATTGGAGTGTTCCGCCTGTAAA
Source organism: Panthera leo (assembly GCF_018350215.1). Taxonomy (NCBI): domain Eukaryota; kingdom Metazoa; phylum Chordata; class Mammalia; order Carnivora; family Felidae; genus Panthera; species Panthera leo. Next base: position 116,286,389 of record NC_056684.1, read on the forward strand.
CAAGTTTGCGTGCTTTTCAGGGGCTGAAAATCAAAAGCCACGTTCTGCTCTGTGTCATTGGAGGCCTTGTGCCCTGTGGCCTCCAATAGCCATTTCTTCATGTTCCTTTTCTTCTGAAATTTCAATTCTTCTCTTTCCTGACTATTTACTCTTCTAGGTTGTAACCTAAAAAAAAAAAAACAAACAAAAAAAACAAACAACTTTTCTCAAAAACCAAACAAAAAAACCCCACCCAACAACAAAACAAAACACAACTTTTCTCAGCCCTGATTCTTCCCCAAACTATCACCTTTCTTTCTTCTCCCAGATTGTCACCCCTTTCTTTCCCAGCATTGCCCAAGTCACAGCTCTTTGCTCATACCAGTTATTTATTAATCAGTTCTCTGCGTAAGATTTATGTCTCTGCTGTTTCGCTGAAACTGTAGGTCTCAGGTCCCTAGTTGCCTTCTGATTTTCTCAAGCTGGCAACCTCCTTTTATGCATTTGTTAAAACTCCTCTTTCCAGCTCTCTTACACTTAGCTCTCCTCAGCTCTCTCCTTAGCATGCTGGCTGCAATTTTTGTCTCTGTGCCAATTTAATAATCCCATGGTACCAAATTTTCTTCCTATTTCATCTACTGTATTATTACAAGAATACTGAAACATGAGAAAAAAATGCTCCATAAATCTATCACTCTAGTGTATTATTAATTATTTCCACATTTGGAATATTTCCCTCTTTGGCTTTACCTCGTTGTAGTCTTGGTGGGCATACTGTTTTATTGTCTACCGTCACATGATATCAGCGATCTTCCCAGGGCCCACATGGTCTTCCTTATTGTTAGATTGTAGTATAATTAATTAGAGATTACTATGTTGATGCACTATAATTTTCTATATAGGGTTTCTGGTATTGGGACAATCAACTCGTCTCCAGATTCTTTGTGTGGTTTAAAAGACACTGTCGCAGAGTGTATATTCATTCATGTAACTTGTTGCTTCTGTTGTATTATTGACATAAGATCCATTTCTAGGAGTGCCATTGGTGACCAGGGTTATGAGCATTTCACTAAACACAACCTATTCTTAAAGATTGTATCCCAATTCATAAGGCTGCACACAGGCTCACTCGTATCAAATATATAAGAATTACTTTCCGGGGTGCCTGGGTGGCTCAGTTGGTTAAGCTCTCTGCTGTCAGGGCAGGGCCCGCTTGGGATCCTCTGTCTCCCACTCTCCCTGCCCCCACCGCTCGCACTCTGTCTCTCTTTCTCTTTCAAACATAAATAAACATTAAAAAAAGTTTTTTAAAAAAGATTATTTTCCTCATATAGGGAAGGAAATCTTTTCCCCTCTTCCATTCTAGGTCCTCTGGCTTATGTAACAATTTACTTACAAGACAGATGAACAGGAAAAAAACCAAATTTAATCTCGTATGTACAGAAGCCCCAAAGATATGAGAAGCCCCTCAGCAGTCAGTTGAGGCTTGTAGCCCATTCTTAAAAAAAATTTTATGTTTATTTATTTTTGAGACAGAGAGAGAGCATGAACAGGGGAGGGGCAGAGAGAGAGGGAGACACAGAATCTGAAGCAGGCTCCAGGCTCCGAGCTGTCAGCACAGAGCCCGACACGGGGTTCAAACCCATCAACTGTGAGATCAGGACTTGAGCTGAAGTCGGACGCTTAACTGACTGAGCTACCCAGGTGCCCCTACTTGTAGCCGATTCTTATGAGTTAAGAAGGGGACGAGGGATCTGGTCCCTAAGGGAGGGAAGACCAATCCCAGGAAGCCTAGAAGAGCAGATCTTTGGTGAGCAAATGTTTGCCCGGTATGCAGATAAAACTTTTTGATATAAAAAGTTATCTTTGATATTAGTTGTCTTCCTGGTACAGGCCCTTTATCTCAATTCTTTTAGGCGGTTAAGGGAGATGTAAAAGTAAAACAGAACAAGATAAAACCCGTCTTCCTGAGTCTATGGGCCTTGATTGCCTTCAGCTCAAAATAATCCACAGTCTTAGAGCCAAAGTGGATTCTGCTCCTCTTCAGTCTCATTTTGAAACTTCCCTAAGCGGCTTCACGGTTCAGAAGTTGAGTTGGTAGACTGCTTCATCTCACTGGACCAGTCTGTTAGTCCTGATGGTAGGTCAGTTCAGTTAAACTCATTTCAGGCAGGAAATCAGGTATTGAGTAAGAAGCATTTTGTGGAAACAAAAGAAAAGCCATGGTTAATGATGGGAGGGGACTGTGATCCCAGTTTCTGAGTTGTGAGAGTAGCCAGTTGAGATTTCTAGATGTCAGGTTTGAAGCATCTTCAGATAGAGCAAGGGGAAGTCGGGGCAGTCTGACACAGGTTTTCCTGGTTTGCAGTTTGAATATGGCTGGTGATCTGAGTGTCCCACACAGCAACCAGAAGGGAGATTTTCTGTACACACAGGGTCGTGGTGATTTCTCTGCAGTGTGTCAAGTTGATCCACGTTAGCTTGTGTGGCTTCAGGAAGAGGGCAGTGTTGGTTCTCAGTGATTCCAAGTCAGAGGGGTAGGAGAAAAACTGGAAATATTAGTTTGGAGAGTTGTAGCCAAATATTGGAGGAAACTAGGAAGAATTCAGGATCTAGTCCATTGTACAGGTAGAAAACAGAACCTGAAAAACAATGAACAGGGCCAGAATTTGATACCCACGATGGTATATTACTGAAACATAATTTTTCTCTCTAAATTCACCCCCATATTTATCAACGATAATCACAGTAAATCTAATTTGTTTGCTTTAAGGTTGGCCTGATTATTTACATGAGTGCAGCAAGAATAGGGATTGACTATAGACTTTTAATCGGCTTTGCTGGAACTTTTTATAAGGAATCTCAGATTAGACTTGTAAAAGCCTCTCACGGCTAGGAAGCCATGCCAAGGACTTACTATGAAACTTAACCTGTAATACCTTTAGATTTGGGTTAAATCCTTTATTCTTGAAGTCCCCAAAGTATCTTGAGGTTTCTGTGCCTGCCAGGGAGTGACATTCTTTACTCACCTGGTAAAGCTGCCAAGAACTCTGTAAGCAAGGACCTGGTAGTTTTTACTGGTAGGCTTTATTGGCTTAATAAAGTCAATCTTCGTTCCCAAAGCTGTCTGGTCTGGTCATATCTGAGTCACGTGTCTCTTTCAAATATGACATTCTAGTCAAAGCCTTGATGATATAAACAATTTCCAAGTGTAACTTGTTATAAGGAGAACAGATTCTTTTTCTTTTTTTGAGTTTATTTATCTTAGCACAAGCAGGAGAGGAGCAAAGAGAGAGACACACACACAATCCGAAGCAGACTCCAGGCTCTGAGCTGTCAGCACAGAACCCGACATGGGGTTCAAACCCAGGAACCATGAGATCATGACCCAAGCTGATGTTGGACTTTCAACTGACTGAGCCACCCAGGCACCCTGAGGAGAACAGATTCTTTTTTTTTTTTTTAATGTTTATTTATTTTTGAGACAGAGAGAGACAGAGCATGAACAGAGGAGGGGCAGAGAGAGAGGAAGACACAGAATCCGAAGCAGGCTTCAGGCTCCGAGCTGTCAGCACAGAGCCCAACTCAGGGCTCGAACTCACGGACCGTGAGATTATGACCTGAGCTGAAGTCGGATGCTTAACCGACTGAGCCACCCACGCACCCCAAGAACAGATTCTCATTGAGCTTATGCAAGTAACTATATTGCCATGAAGATAAGAATACTCACTAAAAGGTTTTGAATTCTGGAGGCATCAGGTTAGAGAGAAAAAAATAAGTGTTTTTATCTTTGTTCACAAAGGTATGTTTTACCAAATTGCTGATAGCATCAGAGAAGAGGTTTCCTTAAATCTGGAAAAACAAAACATGAGAGGTTGAACAGTGTTTCAAACAACAAGTAATAAAATTAGAACCATCCTCACCTGTTCATTCAGTCCCATGGAATTCATTCTTGTTGATCTTGAACTTTTGTTAACAATTTTAGGAAGCTAGCATTTTCCCCACTGGAGTTCCATAAATTCTTACCCAGTTCACTAGTGTGATCTTCATGTGATCAGAAACCTGTATTCTAGAGTCCTTGCCAGAATCCTTTCCACGAGTCTCTCTGAAGATGAAATGTATTTACAAAACATCAGAGTCAAACAATGACTCTCTGTAAATGACCAAGACTTAAAACAGCCGTGGCTAAAGGTCTGATGAGAGCTCATTATAATGTTATTGACCAGGAACTTTGGTTATTTCTGTGTCATACAACATTTTAAAATAATCACTAGAACTATAAATGATTCTTGTACATTATACCAGAACATACGAGATTTTTAGGAATTTCATACAATTTTTAGAACACTTGTATTCATAACCCTTACCTGTACAATATAACCTAAGAAAGTTTATCATCACTTAACTTAATTTCTTTTTTTTTCTTCTTAAAGAGAACACCCCTTTTGAGATGTTCCAGGGCCCTCTGAAAAATCCTAAAGTTAGTTCAAGGTCACAAAGACTTCCTTTAGGGGCGCCTGGGTGGCTCAGTCAGTTAAGTGTCCCAACTCTTGGTTTAGGCTCGGGTCATGATCTTATGGTTTGTGGGTTGAGCCCCACATCGGACTCTGGGCTGATAGTCTAGAGCCTGCTTGGGATTCTCTCTCTCCCTCTCTCTCTGCCACTCCTCCACTTGTTCTCTCTTTCTCTCTCAAAATAAATAAACTTAAAAAAAAAAGACTTCATTTAGAATATGATCGTGGGTAAGTTTGTCAAAACATCAAAAGCTTTGAACATAAGACTAAATAAGATCATGGATCATTATGAAATAATGCTTAATTATGTATTTAACCGAAGTGACAATAGAAGAATTTAAAAGCAAATACAGAAGGTTACATAATTGTGAATAAAATGTATCTCTTTTTATATTCAGAAGATTGGGTTTTCTTAAGTAATTAAAGACCTTATAAAGACAGTGTGAAGCACCGTAAATTATTTTGGTAAGACACAAAATCTTTGCTTTCTAAGCAGATTTACCTAAAAGGTAAAGAAATTTTCACCATCTGTTACCAATAGCAGACCAAAAGTTCAAGAAAAGGTTGTCCTTTTAACAAAGACATAACCACATGCTGATTTTGCACCAGCGTACTTTTGATATTAAAATTCATTCTTAATTGGGGCGCCTGGGTGGCTCAGTCGGTTGAGCGCCCGACTTCGGCATAGGTCATGATATCACGTTCCGTGAGTTCAAGCCCCACGTCGGGCTCTGTGCTGATAGCTTGGAGCCTGGAGCCTGTTTCAGATTCTGTGTCTCCCTCTCTCTCTACCTCTCCCCCACTCATGCTCTCTCTCTCTGTCAATAATAAATAAACATTAAAAAAAATTAAAAAATAAAATAAAAATAAAATTCATTCTTAATTAAATCTATTCCATTCTTAGCCCGCTTGACCATATGTAAAACTTCCTTTCCCAAGATTCTGTTTCCATAAACCTTCTACAGCTTTTATTTTTTATCTCCATTCAGATTTTGTCTAGATTTTTTCCTCTGAAATAACTAGCTTTACTTTAGGACAAAATTTCTTTCTTTTCCCTCAATGAACTGTATCTCCACTCCCCCTCCCCTCCATACCTTTGCTTACCAAAAACACACATCTTACTTTTCTTGCCTATGAGATATTTCCCTAATTATTTTTAGGGGCTTTAGTTATATATATTAGGATTTCAAACCCTTAAAAACTTAATTTCTAGTGAAAATAAAGAAGTGAACAATTGTGGGTTACTGGCAAGCTTATGAGTACATCTTATAATTTCTAGAATTATAAGCTTCCTGATAATAAAGGCTTTCATTATGGCAGAAGACATGCTAACACCCAAATTTATCTTTAGTTTCTCTATAATAAGGCAAAAGTAAGTAAACCTGTGTTCAGTAACCATTGTTCAGTATTTTATCTTATTTGGAAGTAATCTAGAAGTTCTGTTCAGAGAACTTCTGTCAGTTAACTTAGCAAAACTAATGGTGGACATTACCGAAGATGTGGGAAACTGTTTTTGAGTCGATACACCATAAAACATAATTATTGCTAAAAACTCTTGCCCACTTACATTTATTTAATTGATTTGTTTTTAACAAGCATATTTAGATTACTTACAAAGATTTTATAAGAGATTAAATGAGTTAGCCATCATCTTTAGTTATTTTTCTTGAGGGCAAATTTTAACAGACATACCGTGAGCTTATTTGGCTTTTAGTAAAGCTAGGTAGAATAGAAGCATTATACTTACTGCTGACATGTCTGTGTTAATTAAACCAACAAACTTAAATTAACTCTTATTATTTACCAAAAATTATCCTAGATCATGTGAACTTAAAAAAACATTTGGGTTAGTTTCTATCATATTTCTGAGATTTAGAAATGCTTAATTTGATAAGCACTTGTCTTTGGGCCAGTTAAATAGAGCTCTTTACAAATTAATTCTGGCTATACCATCTGGTGGCAGAAAAATATCACATATGTATAACATACATTCTTAGACATACGTAAACACACAGACACAAACAGAGATCCTCTACAGCTTCTGTTCTAAAATTTTAGCTATGAATCAGGTGCAATACAAAACTCACTGTTTGTAAATAATTGTGTCTCTGGCAGAGGAACCAGTTAAGGTCACCCACATTAAAGTTTTTTTACTAATATTTTGTGAAGAAGACTTTTAAGGTTTATGTTTGTCCTTGATAAGTAATCTCACAGAGCCAATGGAATAGATTGGGCAAGGGAGCCTTTATAGCAATTTGTATTTTTTTTTTTTTAATTTTTATTTATTTATTTATTTTTTTAATGTTTATTTTTGAGACAGAGAGAGACGCAGCATGAGCAGGGAAGGGGCAGAGAGAGAGGGAGACACAGAATGTGAAGCAGGCTCCAGGCTCTGAGCTGTCAGCACAGAGCCTGACGCGGGGCTCGAACTGACGAACTGTGAAATCATGACCTGAGCCGAAGTCGGATGCTTAACCAACTGAGCCACCCAGGCGCCCCTATAGCAATTTGTATTTTAAAAAGCCCGCCCCACACACCTTTTCCCCTTCATCTTAGGAGACTGTGGGCTGTGTTTTAGTTATCTGCGGGGGTGTTTACATTTTAAAGACATGGTAAGATTTACATCTTCAAGGGACAGAGAAAGAATGTAAGTTTTCGCCCTTTGGGATGTATTTGTCTAGAGCAATTACTATTCTGAGTTTTTACTTTTTCTCGCGTGCAGGACAGCTTTGCTTCATTTTTTACAATATCTGCTCACGTCTGAAGGAAACAGGGAAGGATCTGAATGGATTTTGAGTTGCTCTCAGAGTCATGCTTTCAGTTCCTTAAAGATGCAGGTTGCAAATCAAGAATTGTTGATTTTTGAACCCTTTTGCTCTTGCGTTCTGCGAGGTGTCTTCAAAGGATTGGGTGGCTGCTTCTAATAATGTTTAGAGGTTGACTGGCCTAGCTAAGCAGGTTATTTTGAATTTGTTTCTTTTTAAACTGTGGAGAGAATGTCCTACTACGGTGGAAATGAAAAGATTTCTGTGTCCTGGAACTTCAGGGTTTAGTGAAGTATGCCTTTCAAAAGTCTATTAAGTGTTCAGCAAAGGCCTTCAGATGCTCTCCTTTCTGTGTGCACAACTTAACCTTAGACCAGTTTACCTTAGAGAGAAAAGCCTCTACTAATGCTTCTGTTAGCCCCTGAATATCAGCCCCAGCTGAGACATTTGCAGGAGGCCTGGGAGAATTTCAGGCCATCTGTTTTTTTGTGAGGGTTTTTTGTCCCCCACGGGGCCCTGGCTTGTCTGATAACTATAGCATATTCATGGGTGGGAAGAATACTTCCTAGCAGCTAAACAAGGTCCTTGTGAGTGGAGCTGTGAGTGGCCATTCACCTTAATTTCCCTTTAAGTTCGATAGGATCTTCTGAGAGTGGAGCTAGATAGGCTTTATGACTCAGAAGATGTTGCTGTGTGTGGGACATGAATTCTTTGGGTTGGGGGAGGACTAGGATAGATCCCCAAGGGACATTACCTAGGAAGGCCTGAAACCTGTAGAACTTAATTATAGAGCCCAGCAAAGCAAGCCTCACTGTAGTCTGGGTGCTTCCGCTAAATTCACTTCCTGGCTTCCATCGTTCCCCTGAGTAACCTGTATACTCTGGGCCTAGAGATTAGGCTGGCGTGCTCTTTGTAAATCTTGCAGGGGAAGAGAAGCCAAAACCGGCAGCCAGGTATTCAAGGGATTTTTCTGAGGAGGGTGGAGGGGTTTTGGAGCTAAGGGAATTTGCTGAGGAGATGGGGTGGATTTTAAGAAAGGATTTATGTTGGATGTCGTGAATGTTAGTTTTTGTTCTGAGTCTCATTTCTGTTCTTTCATCTAATTAAGGCAGACTCTGAAGTTAGCCATTGTATTCCTTTGTGTTCTCTTTTTAATTGTGTCTTTCCGTAGGTACCCATGAGACAATTGTTGAGGATGAGAGTGCTCTAATTTTTTTTTTTCCTATCAAATATAGCCAGTTCAAAGGATCCATCATCTGACCATTGATGAGTAGGGTCTTACATTCATCTCTGTAGTGACACAAACTAATATGCCTTTTTATGGCTTAACCATGGAAGCAAGAGGTGTCCCAAAAGAGGGTGCAAAAGATGCAGCCCTTGGGGTTCCTGGGGTGGCTTAGTCAGTTCCGGGTCCGACTCTTGATTTCAGCTCAGGTCGTGCTCTCATCGTTCGTGAGATAAAGCCCTACATCGTACTCTGCGCCAGCGTGGCATTTCGGAGCCTATTTGGGATTCTCTCTGTCTGCTCTCTCTCTCTGCTCCTCCCATGCATGCACAGGCATGCGCACACGGACACACGTGTTCTCTCTCTCTCTTTCAGAATAGATGAATGAACTTAAAAAAAGAGAGAGAGAGAGAGATGCAGCACTTAGCAGAGTTCTTTCCCAGAGTTAGCCTTGGAAAAGGAAGACCTTCTTTATCCCTGGCAGTAAAAATGGTATAGTGGAAGAAGCGAGACATGGGAATCTGTGGCACAGGGTAGGCACTACCAGAATGGGACTTTTCCAGCACTAACAAGACCATGAATGTTGAGAAGGCAAAGGCCCCTTATGGACTAGGACCCCTTATGTCAAACTCCTGAGAGCTGGCATGGCCGGACAAAGAGGATGCTGTTTGTGACTTTGTGTCTTGGAATCCCGGTGTGTTTGACTAGCCCCCAGATGCACATCGGTACCTATACTTTCTGGATGGTGGAGACCAGAGAGAACATTCTCACTGGTCACAGAGACAAGCTCTCAGGGCATGGAGCAAGACGAAAAGGAAACCTCAGCTGGTTTTTACATAGGGCACTCAGAGCAAGGTTTGTCTAAACAGACCCTAGTCTGATGAGAACTGTGAACTCATCGGTCTGTGAGGCTGCCTTGAACGACAGGCTTACAGGATCTGTGCCTGCATTCTGCCTTACGGATTTTCTCCTTATGACAAACGGTGCAGAAGACAGAGACAAAAGAAACCAGTGATCATCTTTGAAAGGAAGGGGATCAATAGAAAACCAGAGTACTCCTAAAAAGTCATTACTGGAGTTGCTATACCCAAGGAACTAATTCACACAGAATTAGTATTTTCTCCTGCTGATTTGAATTTAGAAAAAGAAAAAGACTCCTACTACTCTCAGTTCCACATGACCCTGCAGGTAGAGACCCAGGAGACGAGTGTGTGTGGTAAGCATTCTTACCTTCTGCTGGCTCTTGTCAGAGGTCCCAGGATTCTCAGCTTCAGCAACCCCAGAGTGTGTAATGTCCAGCTAGTGGAGGGCCCCACTTCGGGCGCCAAGACTGCAGGGGAGGAAAATTGTCCCTTCTTTCCTTCTAGGTTCTTTGGCTAGTCTAATAATTAAATTGACATAAGACAGATGAACAGGAGAAAAACAAATTTAATTTTAGAGCCCTAAATATATGAGAGGCTCCTTGGCAGTCAGGGAATTGGGACTTATATTCCATTCTTCGGGGCTAAGGGGAAGGGAACAGGGGTCTAGAGTCCCCAGCTAAGGAAAACAGATTCCAGGAAGATGAGAAGAGCAAACGTTTGCCGGGCCATGCAGATAAGTCTTTCTGATATAAAATGTTATGTTTGCTATTGGCTCCCTTCCTAGTACAGACCCTCTATTGAAATTCTTTTAGGTAGTTAAGGGGGAGGGGGGAAAACAACCAACTCTCCCTGAGTCTGTAGGCTTTGATTGGTTTCAGCTCAAAATAAACCACATGGCAAAATGGCATATTTCGGGGTCACATACTCTGCTCCCCTTCGCTCATTTAATAGTTATAAGTATACAGAAGATTACTTAGGTAATTTGATAGTTAGAAAATGATGACTACTTCATTTTTGCTTTAATGCATATTTCTTTATTGTTAATGAGGGTGAGCATTTCCACCTGTAAACTTTAATTTTGAGTTTGTATTTTTTTAAATTCGTATCCATGTTTTATATCTCATTTATCAGTCTTACAAAAGATGTAACAGAGATACCTATCTTAGACTGTAGAATTTCCAAATCGTCATCTTTTTAAACCATATGTGCAGAGACATTCCCGCTAGTCTGGTGGCTTTTGCCAGTGTGATGCTTTAAATTCTTACAAATCTTCTAACGTTAAATGGACTTCTTCTCTCCTTGCTACATAGAAATTTGCAGGAAAACCTAGTAACTTTTTTTCTGTGCTGACTAGTTTCACTGTAGTAGTAGTACAAGTTACTCTCTACATGTAACAATTCGAGGAAAATTTTGCTGTTGAATTGTGCCAAATATTTTTTTTCTGCCTTTGCTTTTTATTTTGAAATGCTTTTAACAGGTAAGATAAAAGTTAAGTGATTTAGATACACTGTAGTAACTGGTCGATGAAAAATGGCTTTTGAGAACTTGTTTCTAGTATTTCCACTTTCAGTAATTCAGAGACACATCCTTCTGTTTCTACCTTAACCAGTTGGTAAGTAGCCTAGTTTCCCGGGCAGTGTAAGTTGATTTTGATTGATGTTGTTGGTTGGTTTTGCTATTGATTAAATTAGCTTACAGGGACTTTGATCTCTGCAGTGCTAGTGTCTCGACTGAGTGAATTTTTGTTGCTATCTCTGCACCATCCACATACTTAAAGCCTTCTTGAATGTCTTACTTCCTGAACTTACCTTTCACTTACTGTTACCTTTCTTTTACTGTTTTGAATTGTGGGCATTTCCTAGAGTTTTCATCCATAGTTGCTGTCTTCTCTTATACATTCCTTTTTGTGAGCTCAACCCTCTTCCAGTTAACCTATTTCAAACCCACCTTAAGCCACACTGCAAGCCCTGTCTCTGGCGAACAGCCAGAGGCCCATATTTTCAACCCCTTTCTTGACTCTGTTTCTTTCAGCAGGTTTGCAAGCTTAAGTGCCTGGCCAACAATGTCAATGCGTAAAAGCAGGCCTCAGGGTAAGAAAAAATATTTTTCTACACTAAGAAAAACAGCAGAGTAAGTGGAGTGATAAATAGCCCTTGACATAGGCCCAGGGTCAGGAAGACAGAATTGGGGACAGTGGGGGAGGGGAGATCACAGGCCCCATGCAGGCTGTTTGGCTCTGGCCGTTTGGTGCCATGTGGGAATATGGGCCCAAGGTTCCCCGGTCTTCTAGTTTTTGAAGAAAAGTGTAAATGAGGATTTGCTTGTTAAACTGTCTGAAATTTAAAGGATGGGCTGAATTTTTTAAAATACTGCGTTGGCCAAAAAAAATATGTCCGTGGACCAAGTTCAGTATATAGGCTCCTAGTTTATAAGCTCTTTTTGTAAAGGCGCTTTATGAGCTCTGTGTTATTATCAAGCACTCCCCTGTCTGTCTCCCATTCTTCCTTTCTGTCTCTGTTCCTCTAACGGGAGAACCATCTACCCAGTTATTCAAGTGAGGAACTTCCAAATCATCATTGACTCCTTCTTACCTCATTGCTTCTTTATTTTGGAGAGGGATCTGGGTCAACGGAAAAGCTTTTTTGTGAATGAAGGCAGATTTGGACTTGTTTATAGGCAGAAGGGAGGAAGCCAACGGAAGAGGATGATGGACAGAACCCAGGATGTCCACTGGGGATGAATCCAGGGTGTAGAATCTCTTTTTGTGTGTGTGGATGTCCTATTTCCTTGAATTTCTTGAGGAAATTTATCATCTTTGTAGAAACATGTTCTTTGTTTTTTCATTTTAAGTCTTTTTTTCATTGGCATTCTTGAATTTGATCCTTCTTTTCCATGTTGCTGAATGTTCTGGAATGGATAGTGATTATACTGGGGAGTTAAGCTTTTCCTCTACCCTCTTAGGGTCTCTGGCTGGGCCTGAGAATTTTAAGTTGACATAAGACAGATTGGAAAAGCATAAAAATTTTTTTTAACATGTACATGGGAGCTTTAGCAGGAAAATGAAGACCCAAGGAACCGTTGGGGCCTAAGTGTTTATATATTAGGTTGAATGAAGAGTAGTGATTGTAGAAAAGACACTAAAATGTATGGGGAGGCTAACGTAAGGTGGTAGGCTTTATTTAAAAAGAATTTATTCGTATAGATTCTTCTTAGCTTCAACTCTCTGTTTCTAATACTCAGAATGTTGTTTTTCCTCCGGGAGCAGGAATGGGAGTTTTCATATGGGAGTTTTATCTCCTGTTTTCAGGAAGAAAAGGGGGAGGTCAGCATGGACTTGTTTTTAAGATGTATCTTTAGCTCAAAAAAGTCAGTATACCAAATCAGCATGTTTTGGGGTGTCATGTTTTAAACCCCCTTGATTGTTTATCATAGATTTATATGTAGTAAACGATAGAACCAAAAGGTTGACTTCAGCATTGTCCTACAGATTCTATTTCCCTGGTAGTGCTGTGCTCTGATTTACAGGAGCCATGGCCGGTGGGCAAGCCATATGGGTGAGTTCCCCATAAGATGTGTGAGTTATTTGTCTTCGGAGTGCAGGGAAACTCCATTATAAGTTATTTGGAACATTGTCCGAATGTCTTGTCCAAAGGATCACTGTGGGTATTCCTCGTGGCTTTAATCTGGGGCTAATACCACCCAATACATTTCTTCTAGAGAAGGGACCCATGCAGGTGTCATGTTCTTTAATTAACTGCCTCAACATCCAAGGTGTATTTCTGCTGAGACTTGTTTGTTGGGTTTTCCTAGAGTCTGCTAGGAAAGTATATTTGAAGGTTCATCCCCTTCTTCGTTCTTCCTTCTTCCTCCTCCCCTCTCCCTTCTCCTCCCTCTTCCTCCTCGTCCTTCTTTTGTAGAGAGAGTGTGAGTATGAGCAGAGGAGGAGCAGAGGGAGAGGGAGAAAGAGAATCTTAAGCAGGCTCCATGACGTGGGGCTGGACCTCACAACCATGAAATCGTGACCTGAGCTGAAATCAAGAGTCAGATGCTCAACCAGCTGAGCTACCCAGGTGCCCTGATCCTCTTACTTCGAAGGGGTCTTTCAGTTCTGTTGAATTTCATTTTCAGTCTGTTTCAAGTGTGCTTTCTGTTTCTCAGAACTTGTCACTACTCTGGTCTGCCAGTGCCATCTGTCCTGGGATTTCCTGCATTTCTGTGAATTTATTTGTATTTTTACATTTCTTATAAAATTTGAGATAAGAGGAAGGCCAGAAGGTAAATTTGTGAGTTATTAGCAGTTTTGAACCAGAAATCTTTTCTTTTTATACAGTTTCGCCTCTCTATTTCTGTTCCCCCTCAATCCCGTCTGTGTACCGATCTCAAATGTAGCTTGCCATTTACTTTTGATAAATGCCTATGGCATTGCGAAATGCTAAATGCTAAATTGCTAAAGGTTCTTTGGCTTGGAATGTTTTTGCCCTGTTGTTCTGCCTGGGAAACACTATTAGGGAAACATACAGCCCAGTAGCTCGACTTAGAGCCTATGTTCAAAACTGGGATCCAACAGCACTTAGTAGCCATGTCACCTTACAGAATTGTATCCTTAGTTTCCCCGGCCCTCCTGAGAATTGAGGATAATAGTCGTATCTGCCACTTAATGTGGTGAGGAGTTAGATGGGATAGTCGAGGTCAAACACCTGGGACCTAGTAAGTCCTGAGATACTGCTAGCTGAATTTAAAAGGTCAGCTGATGAAGTGCTAACCTTCACAGCTCTGCCGCCCTGTTGCCTTCTCTGTTTTGCCCACTTCCCTCCCAGCCCCCCTCCGCCTTCCCCAGACCCCAAGTCAGAAGTCCTGTTCCCCTGTTCTTCCCACAGCACTCTGTCATACTGATACTCTGGTGCCCTGCTCACAGTCTGCTTTTATTTCAAGTTGGTCGGGGAGTGTCTCAGTCACTAGGGGTGGTCTTTTGGTAGGCTAGTGATGCCTTTGTTTTCCCAGGTAAACTGAGTTAAATTAAGGTGTTTCTTTCTTTGTGTGACCCAAACCATTGAAACTCATAGTGGGATTCTCATTTTGCCTAGTGTATCAGTCAAGACTCTCTAGAGAAACAGAATCAATAGGAATACACACATACATACATATGTGTGTTTGTGCTTATAAAATATATATTTTTCCCCAGTTTTGTTGAGAAATAATTGACATACATCACTGTATAAGTTTAAGGCCTACAGCACAATGGTTGTGAAATGATTCTGATAACAGGTTAGCTAATGCCCACTTTCTCATAGAGATAACGGTAAAAAGAAAAGAAAAAAATGTTTGCCTTGTGATGAGAATTTTTAGGATTTACTTTCTGAACAACAACCTCCCTACATATCATACAGCAGTATTAGCTGGCTGCTAATCATCATGCTGTACATTTCATACCCAGTACTTATGTGTCTTGCAACTGGAAGATTGTACCTTTTGACCACTTTCCTCCAATTCTCCCTCCCCCTACCGTCTGCCTCTGATAACCACAAATCTGACCTCTTTTTCTATGAGTTTGGATTTTGTTTTCTGTTTTGTTTTGTTTTAGATTTCACATATAAGCGAGATCACACTGTATTTGTTTTTGTCGTTCTCTGCCTGACTTATTTGAGTTGGCATAACGCCTTCAGGGTCCGTCCATGTTGTGGCACATGGTAGGAAACTTCGGTTTTGGGGATGAAAGCCTTCAACTGATTTGATGAGGCCTTCCCACATCAGGGGTCATCTCTTTTACTTAAAGTCAACTGATTGTTATGGCTGTTAATCACATCTACAAAATTCCTTCACAACACCACCTAAATTAGTGTTTGATTAAATGACTGCATACTATAGTCTAGCCAAGTTACCATATAAAACTGTCACACCTAGTGTAGGCTTCACCAGTGTAGAAAGACACTGCGTGATGGGTTAAATACCATGTCAGTAGATTTTTAGGCCACCAATGCTGATGTCATTAAACATCCAATTGTATATTTATGCTTCAAGTTGTTAACAATTCTGTTTTTAGTGACCGTAGAGCATGTATGGTGATGGTGAGGTCTGTGCATGTTTATCCAAATTATCGGAGAAGGCTGTTCTCTCGCATTTTGAGTAGTTATAAATATGACATTTATGATTTGAGCCTGTTTCCTTCACACTTATTTTTAGTGAAAAGATCTGTACATTGGCTGAGTTTCAAAAGAACCTGGTTATTTAGAATTCAGGCCAAATGCACAGTTGTTACTGTAGAGAGGAAAGCAAACATTGCCTTATGATTATTCTCTGTTCTCTAAAGGAAAGAATGGAGAATTCGTGTAGCAAAATTATGGCTTAATAAATTTAGTGACTGGTAGACTGATAATACTGAGTGCATACCCTTGAGAATGAAAACTAATTGTTTCCCCAGCATACTTCTAGTGTGTGCCATTGTGGTTTGTTTTTTCTGTTAATCGGTATAGTTGCTTCTTACATAAGTAAAGATTATTACCTCTGCTTAAAATAGAAATCTCTTCTCTGGGCTGTGGAATTGCTCTTTTTAAAATAATGCTGTTAGAAGGCAAACAGAATGAGTTAGAGGTGAATTGGGTAGAACTGTCACTTGATGTCTCTATGTAACTTACAATCTGTTTTATAGATGTTAGTACAATTCCTACCCATGTAAAATATGGGCTGTAATATTCTGTTCCGAACACTATTTAAAACATTAAATTTTTTTAAATGTTTATTTATTTTTGAGAGAGAGACAGAGTGCAAGTGGGGGGGGGGGGGCAGAGAGAGAGAGAGAGAGAGAGAGAGACACACACACAGAATCCAAAGCAGGCTCTAGGCTCCAAACTGTCAGCACAGAGCCCGATGCGGGGCTCGAGCTCACGATCCGTGAGATCATGACCTGAGCTGCAGTCAGATGCTTAACCGACTGAGCCACCCAGGTGCCCCTGAAATGTTTAAAATCAAGAAGAATATATTGGTGGTGCCAAATTGAAATATGTAATTTTTTCACATTGTTAACATTTGTTAGCCGTACCGTGTAAAGAAACTTTTGCTTTGAGGGTGGTTACGAGGGGTGCACCTCACTTGAACCTCCCAGCCAGCTTAGCTTAGCAAATGGTGGGTGACAGTGTCAATCACTGTTAGAGGTTCAATGCTATAACTGAGCGATTGTGTTAGTACAAATGTTTTGTTTTTAATTTCATAGTATTGATTTGAAAAGTTGTTTACTTGGGGGTAGAAAGTTATACTGTCATAATATATTTTTTTAAATGAATCAGTGGTCTAATTGGGATGAACCAGAGAGAAGGGATCTCATCTGTTTTGGTAGTTGACTAACAGAATAGCTTTTTTTTCTTTTCTTTATATATATTTTCTTTTGAAAAACTATAGTGTGTATGATGCCTTCTCAAGTGTCTTATTTTATTTTATTTTATTTTATTAAAAAATTTTTTTAATGTTTACTTATTTTTGAGAGAGAGAGAGACACAGACTGTGAACGGGGAAGGGGTAGAGAGAGAGGGAGACACAGAATCTGAAGCAGGCTCCAGGCTCTGAGCTGTCAGCACAGAGCCCGATGCGGGGCTCGAACTCACAAACCACAAGATCATGACTTGAACTGAAGTCGGACGCTTAACCAACCGAGCCATCCAGGCGCCCCTCTCAAGTGTTTTAATAGCACTTTGGGAAATTAAGTATCCTCTTCATTAAGTAATAAACGAGATCTACAGTTTTTTGTTTTGTTTAATCTAATGTTTGCCATGGGCTCAGTATTGTGTTCAAAGCTATAGAGAATTATATTATGATCTCTTAGAGGACTTAATGGTCTATGTCTTGGAAATATCCACAGTACTGAGCATAAAACTATAGGAGGCTTTTAATGACTATTAAGTAGCACTGACCCAGCCTTTAGTGAGCTTGTAATCTAATTCGTTAACATTTTGTATGTGATTCCTTTTTGTAAAAGTATTTAGGGAGGCTTTCCCCCTTGAATTTTTCCACATTCATGCATTTAGCCTCAGAGTTCACTGATTTTGCTGCAAACAAAATGACATTTCATTTTCCTGTTGGAATTTGGATTGTTTGCACTTTTCTGTGGTTATGAACGGTTGTATTCATCTCTGGGTGGCAGTTCTCCTGGTGACCTTAAATTTGGGAGTAGAATTATTGGTCGGTAAGATATACCCATGCTTG
Organism: Panthera leo; assembly: GCF_018350215.1. Lineage (NCBI taxonomy): Eukaryota > Metazoa > Chordata > Mammalia > Carnivora > Felidae > Panthera > Panthera leo. The sequence goes on from NC_056684.1 coordinate 116,303,928, forward strand.
ACTGTTTCCCAAAGTGATTGTACCAATGCATGACTCCCATCTGGGAGTTGGAATGTTTGCACTGCCCCACACCTGTGCCACACATTTGACATTGTCTGACAATTGTTAAATTTAGTCAAGCTGTGGGTGTGTAAATGTGCTTTTTATTTGTGTTTCCCTAATTATTGGCGAAATTAAGCATTATTTTATGTGTTTAAGAAGCTTTTATATTTTCTTTTATAACTTTCATCCATTTTTCTCTTGGATTGTCTTTCTTAGACATTCATAAAAGATGTATTCTAGATACTGTATTATTTTGTTGGTTATACATCTTCTGATTTGTGGTTTAGCTTTTTTTTATGGTGACTTTTAATGAATAGAAGTTTTTTATTTTAACGTAGAATGAATTTATTTTTATGGCTTTTCTTTTTTATGTTGCTAACCTGTTCTGAAGCCATAAAATATTCTTTTACTGGCTACTAAAAGTTTTATAATCCTGCCTTTTATATGCAAGTCTTCAGTTAAATTACAATTGATTTTTCTATAGATGGTGGAAATCTCTATAGAGATTCAGTTTAATTCCCCTCCACACACACATGAATAAACACATGTGCAAGTACCATTATTAAATAATTCAACCTTTCTCTGTTAATCTACAATTCCTGCTGTGTTGGAATTGATAGTTGGTAGGGCAAGTGCCTCACTATCATCTTCTTCTTGTGAAGTATCTTGATTCTTCTCGAGCCTTTGACTTTTCATGTAAACTTGATAATCACCTTGTCTTATTCCTTGAAAAGTTCTACAGATGTAGATAAAATGTGTGAGTGTGTAGGTATGTATGAGTACATATACATGTATATTCGCTAACGCTATCACTGAAGAGTGCCTCAGAGTAGTATCCAATGGCAATGAACACCTCTAGCGCTTGGATTTTGATTTCTGAATATCACTTTCTAATAAAAGGAACCAGGACTCTGTGGTTCTTTCCAGGGTGAGAAAGTAAAAAACGAGACTGAAACATCTATTTTCAGAAAGCAAGGGAAAGCTCAGAGAATGATGTGAAAATGACCCAGAAGCCATCTTGGAGGGGGTTTGCTCTGGCCAGATCTGGGACAGGTTGCGCTACAAAATAAATCATGGTAGTAATGTATTAAAACAACACTGCAAGCATACTTCTTTTCATCGCATTTCACTTTATTGCACTTCGCAAGGTAGTGTGTTTTTTTTTTTTATAAATTGAAGATTTGTGACAGTTCTGTGTCCAGCAACTCTTTTGGCTCCATTTTCCAACAGCATGGGCTCACTTAGTATCTCCGTGTCACATTTTGGTAATTCCCACAATATTTCATACTGTTCCATTACTATTATATTTGTTATGGTGATCTGTGACCAGTGATCTTTGTAAGTATAACTGTTATAATTGTTTTGGGCCCCATGAATCCTGCCCATGAGATGGTGAACTTAACTGGTGAGGGTTGTGTGTGTTCTGACTGTTACTGACCAGCCCACACCTATCTCTTTCCCTCTCCTCTGGCCTCCCTTCCCTGAGACACAACGGTTTGAAATTAGGCTAATTAATAACCTACAGTGGCCTCTAAGCGTTCGAGTGAAAGAAAGAGTCATGTGTCTCTCGCTTCAAATGAAAAGCTAGAAATGATTAAACTTAGGAAGACCTGTGGAAAGCCAAGATAGGCTGAAAACTAGGCACCCTGTGCCGGAAAGCCAAGTTGTGACTGCAAAGGAAAAGTTCTTGAAGGAAATGAAAAGTGCTGCTCCAGTGAACACACGAATGATAAGAAAGTGAAACAGCCTTATTGCTGATATGGAGAAAGTTCTAGTGGTCTGCACAGAGGAAAATCAAACCAGCCACAGCATTCCCTTAAGCCAAAGCCTAATCCAGAGCAAGGCCCTGACCTATCAATTCTGTGAAGGCTGAGAGAGGTGAAGAAGCTGCAGAAGAAAAAAGATGGAAGCTTCCAGAAATGGGTTCATAAGATTTAAGAAAAGAAACCATCTTAACATAAAAGTGCAAGGTGAGGCAGCAAGTGCTGATGTAGAGGCTGCAGCAAGTTCTCCCAGAGATCCAGCTAAGATGACTCCAAGAAGGAAGGTGACAACACTTAGCAACACATTTTCCATGTAGACTAAACACCCTTCTATTGGAAGAAGATGCTATCTGGGACTTCCATAGCTAGAGAAGAAAAGTCAGTGCCCGGCCTCAAAGCTTCAAAGGCCAGGCTGACTCTCTTGGTAAGGGCTAAGACAACTGGTGACTTTCATTGGAAGCCAGTGCTCGTGGACCATTGTGAAAATCCTAGGGCCCTTCAGAATGATGCTAAATTTACTCTGCCCATGTGCTCTAAATGGAACAACAAAGCCTAGATAATAGCATATCTGTTTACCACGTGGTTTACAGAGTATTTTAAGCCCACTGATGAAACCTGCTTAGAGAAAAAGTTTCCTTTCAGAATATTACTGCTCATTGAGAGTACAAACCTGGAAATGTACAATCAGGTTAATGTTGGTTTCAGGTCTGCTAACACAACATGCGTTCTGCAGTCTAGGGATCAAGGAGTAATTGTGACTTTCAAGTCTTATTATTTAAGAAATACATTTCATAAGGCCATAGTTGCCATAGATAGTGATTCCTCTGATGGATCTGAACAAAGTAAATTGAAAACCTTTTGGAAAGGATTTAACCATTCTAGATAGCATTAAGAACATTCATGATTCATGGGAAGAGGCCATTATCAGAATATCAATATTAATAGGTTGTTGGAAGTGGATTCCAACCCTCGTGGATGACTTTGAAAGGTTCGAGACTTCAGTGGAAGAAGTCACTGCAGATGTGGTGGAAATAGCAAGAGAATTAGAATTCGAAGTGGAGCCTAAAGGTGGGACTGAATTGCTGTAATCTCAGAATAAAACTTCAATGGATGAGGAGTTGCTTCTTATGGATGAGCAAAGAAAGTGGTTTCATGAGATGGAATCTACTTCTGGTGAAGATTGTTGAAATGACAGCAAAGGATTTAGGATTAAACTTAGTTGATAAAGCAGCAGCTGGGTCTGAGAGCATAACTTGAATTTTTTTTTTAATGTTTATTTTTGAGAGAGAATGTGCACAATTGGGGAAGGGGCAGAGAGAGGGGGATAGAGGTTCTGAAGTGGGCTCTGTGCTGACAGCAGCGAGCTGGCTAAAGTTGGATGCTCAACTGACTGAGCCACCCAGGTGCCCCTGAATAACTCCAGTTTTGAAAGATGTTCTGCTGTTGCTAAAATGCTGTTAAACAGCACGTGTGCTATAGAGAAATTATTCATGAAAGGAAGAGTCTATCAATGCAGTACACTTCATTGTTGTCTTATTTTGAGAAATTGTCACAGTCCCCCAAGCTTCAGCAGTCACCACCCTGGTCAGTAAGCAGCCGTCAACATTGAGGCAAGACCCTCCACTAGCAAAAAGATTACAGCTTGCTGAAAGCTGAAATGGTAGTTAGCATTTTTCAATAAAGTATTTTTTAATTAATGTATGTACATTTTTTTTTTTACATATAATGCAATTGCACACTTAATAGACTACAGTGTAGTACAAACGTAACTTTTATATGTGCCGGGGAACCAAAAAAATTATTTGACTTGTATTGCAATATTCACTTTATTGTGGTGGTCTGGAACTGAATCTGCAGTCTCTCCAAGGTATGCTTGTATCCATCTATCACCTACAAAACACATACATTTATTAGAAAGCATGATATCTCTGATTTGAGTTCAACACCAATGTACATTTATCTATATCTATTATCTACTGAAATATGTATGAAAACTCATCTCTGATTTGAGTTCAACATCAGAGAGTTCATTCTGGCCTTTCTTCTTCCTTTCTTTGTTTTGTCTCTAGCCTCAGAGTATATAGTCAAGATAGTGGTCTCCAAAGATGCTAGGTTAGTTCTTTTCCTCTGCATTCCTGTAAGTGGTTATGTTGTGCATTTGTAATGCAGTCCATTTGTCACTGATTGTATTTAATTTTGAATTACCCCACATACTGGTTGATTTTAATTCTTTACTTTCTTGATTTTGTGAAACGTTACCATGGTTACAAATGTCAAAACTAGACACAAATGTATATTTGGAGACCTGTCACTCCTTCTCTATTTCTTGTATTACAGATGTTCTGGCTGCCATAGATTTCCTGTACTCCTCGGTGCCTTTGCGCACACTCTCTCTCTACCTAGAATGATGCTGTTCTCCTCTTCCTCCCTTGACCATCTTTAATCATTCAAAACCCATTTCAGTTCTTACCTGCTGTGGAAAGACTTCCTTTCCTCACCCTTTCTCCCCACTCCTCCTCCATGATAATTCCTGTGAATCTCTAGCTCCATAGCACTTGTGAATATTGTGTAACTGTTACAACATTTAATTTAAATTATTGACGCACAGGCTTGTCAGCTTCCTCTGTATAAGGCTTGTGAGCTCCTTAAAGATGGGAACATTATCTTTGCATTTCCAGCGTCTAGTGCAGTTTCTCACACTTATCAATTATGCAGTAAATGCAGTACAGTGAATGGGTTTCACTTTTTTTTTTCATTTATTTTTTTCTTTACTCCTTTGCTCTTTATTTCACTCATGATACAAGCCCATACAAAGAGAGTGTGAATCCTTATAATGTGCCCATGGTCTTGTTGTCTATGGCAATTATGTATTCTCTGCCTTTCCCAATATATTTGGGCACAACCCTGGTAAGTTAATGGCTTCCTCTGATCCCTGGGATGTTAAGTATCTAACTTTTAGACATAGTATAGATGGGTAAGATGAAGTCAAGATACAGAAACTGTTTGAAGTATGCAGACCTAGAAAGTCAAGACTATTTCATCTGTCAGGTTTGCTTCTTCAGTTTCAAAAACTGGAAGAAATTGTACTGGAAACAAATCTATTCAACAGTGTTTTTTTTTTTTGTTTTTTTTTTTAAGGGTTTTTTTTTTTTTTTAACGTTTATTTATTTTTGAGACAGAGAGAGACAGAGCATGAACGGGGGAGGGGCAGAGAGAAAGGGAGACACAGAATCGGAAGCAGGCTCCAGGCTCTGAGCCATCAGCCCAGAGCCCGACGCGGGGCTCGAACTCACGGACCGTGAGATCGTGACTCGAGCTGAAGTCGGACGCTTAACCGACTGAGCCACCCAGGCGCCCCTATTCAACAGTGTTTTAAGAGCCCTAGTTAGCTTTTAAAATGTCATTATTGTTGTCCAAAGGGCACCTTCCAAATTGTGTTTCTAAGCTGCTCACAGGACTTTTATTCTGTGTATAGATTACTTAGCAGATTATATTAAAATGTGCGGCTTATTTCTACCAATTTCTTCATCCACCATCTGTTACTTTCCTCTCTCCCTCTGGATTGCATTCCCTTCCTGCCACTCCTGTGTGTTCTGTCTCACAGCTCATTCTCCACAGCTCACCTGGGACTCAGAACAAAGGTTTGGTTGCTGGGCAGACATCATACTAGCTGAAGAGGGGCTCTAGGATCATGCATCTTGAGGGCTCAAGGCTTGCTGCTGCATCAGAGTGGTTCATGTCCAGGGAACCCAGGCTTTGAGAAAACATCCATTTATACTGTTACGGAAACTGGTCTGGATCACCCGGCAGAAAAACTGAGCGGCACTTGGAGATCTTGGAAGGAGGGAGGTTTATTTTACACGGGTGGGCCCAGAAGAAATCATTCTCCAGAGATCTGAGCCCAGAGCATCAACCGAGGGGACAATTTATAGTCTGTTACTTCCGCATACCTCAGTAGTAGTAATTTGGCACCTGTGGCGAGCAGGGTAGGAAGGAAATCCTGGAAGGGGAGTCTTCTGACAAGAACTGGATTCCCTTATCAGTCCTGTGGGCCATCTTATAACAGATTTTTCCCTAACAACTCTACTGGCCTCTAGTATATACTACTGGCCTTTATTCATTTAAAAAATAAATAAATAAAAAGTAAAATATCTTATTTTACTTAAAAAAATTTTTTTTTAATGTTTACTTTTGAGAGAGAGAGAGAGAGAGAGACAGACAGACAGACAGCATGAGCGGGCAAGGGGCAGAGGGAGAGAAGGAGAAACAGAATCTGAAGCAGGCTCCAGACTCTGAGCTGTCAGTGCAGAGCCCGACCTGGGGCTTGAACCCACAAACCATGAGATCATGACTTGAGCTGAAGTCAGATGTTTAACTAACAGGCTCCTCAAAATATTTTACTTTTAAAATCACGTATAACACATATTAAGTAAATCTTAAGTGAGCACTTTGATGAATTTTCCCAAATTGAACATGATCATGAAACCACCACGCAAATCAGGGAATCCAGTATTACTAGCCCACCAAAATTCCCGGTTCTACTCTTAGGTTTTGGGGTGATGATGGGTTCAGAGCTGATGGCCAAGAAAGAATTCTTGAGACGTCTTTGGTGCAAAGCAAGGTGATTTAATGAAAGCACGGGGACAGTACCTGTGGGTAGAAAGTGCTGCACTGGGGTTGTGAAGAGTGACTGGTGATATACTGGAGTTGGGGGAGGTAAAGTCAAGAGGAAGTTTCTTAAGGGAATTTTCATATGCTAATGAAGACTCACAGGATACTGGAGGCCTACCTGTTGTCAAGCTAAGGCTGTTTTTCCCTCTATCAAAGCATTAACGTTGCAGCAGTAGGGAGTTCTTGGATTTTAGGCTATTGATAAGATTGCCTTTTTTTTTTTTTTTTTTTGTAATTGCGCTAAGATATTTGTAAACCAACAGAGACTCTTATCAGTTTAACCGTTAGTTTTCTGTCCTTTCCTTTGTTCTTGGGCAGCCAGGAGTGCCTGAGGAATGTCACATGTATCTCACCTGGGGGTGATGCTCTGCTAGCTTGTGCTTTGCTCCCAGCTTGCCTAATGCTCCCTCATCACACCCCTTTCTGATCTCTTCTTACTCCTCTTCCCACCTCAGAGGTAACTATTATCCTGACTTACATAGGTGTACCTATTTTTGAACTTCATAAAATGTAATCATACACTGTATTCTCTCACCTGTCTGTCTTCTGTCTCAACATTACGTTTGTGAGATTCGTCTGTGTTGTTGCATTAGCGATGGTTCATATATATTTATTACTGTATAGTAGGCAAAGTACAGCCTGTGGCTGGTTGCTTGTTTTTGTAAGTAAAGTTTTATTGGAACACCGCCATACCCATTCATTTACCTGTTGCCTATCTGTGTAAATGCACTCCAAATGCAAAGTTGAGTAGTTGAAGCAGGGCACCCAGACTGTTGGTCTCAAAAGCCAAAAATATTTACTATGTTGCCCTTGCAGAAAAAGCTGACTGACCTCTGCTGTATCATATTTTGTTGTGTGTAGACTCCACAATTTATTTGTTACTGAGTTTCGGTTATTACAATGAATGCTTCTTTGACTATTACTGTGTGTGTCTTTGAGGCTATGCGTCTGCATTCCCTGGGAGTGGAATTGTTGGGCCACATTGTATGTTTATCTTCTGCTTTATTAGATACCACTCAACAGTTTTCTAGTTCGCACCCCCACTAGCAGAGCAGGAGAGCTGAATTGCTCTATGTCCTAAGACTTGGTATAGCCATCTTGATCAGTATGTAATTTTATCTCATTGTGGCTTTAATATATATGGTAAATGGTAATGAATTAGGTTATGCACCTGCCTTTTCATATGCTTATTGACCATTTGGGTTATCTCCTTTAGGTGGCCTATCTTTTTATTATTTTATCAGAGTTCTTTATATATGCTGAATGAGTGCTTTAGTAGATACATGAATTGCAAATATCTTCTTCTCTTCTGAGACTTGTACCTTCATTCATTCATTCATCCATTTGCTTATTTAGTTTATTTTTTAGAGAGAGAGAGAGAGAGCACTAGTGAGCCAGCAGCAGAGAGAGAGGGAGAGTGTGGAACCCGAAGTGGGGCTTGAACTCATGAACCGTGAGATTATGACCTGAGCTGAAGTCCCATGCTTAACCAATTGTGCCACCAAGGTGCTGCCCCTGAGACTTGCACCTTTATTCTTTTTTTTAAAAAAACACAGTACTCATTTATTATTACCGCTTTCCATGGGTCAGAAGCCCAGGCATGGCTTAGTTGGATCCTCTCCTTGGAGTCTGATGCTGCTGCAAAGTGTAAGCCGAGCTGTGTCCTCATCTGAAAGCTTGGCCAGGGAAGAATCTGTTACCAGCCTCATTTGAGTTGTTGGCAGAAGTCATTTACTTGTGGCTGTTTGTGTGTGGGCCCAGCTTCTCAGTGGCCATCTGCTGGAGGCCACCCTTTGACCCTAGAGGCTACCTGTGGTTCTCTGCCTTCTGGCTCTCTCCAAAGGCAATTCCCAACGTGGTTTTTTGCTTCCTCAAGGCCAAGAGAAGGATCCCTCACTGTCCAGTCTTCTGAGACAGTCTTTTATAGCATAATCATGGGAGTAACATCCCATCAATGTTGCCATATTTTGTTAGTTAGAAGCAAGTTACAGATCGCACCTACACTTAGGGATGGAGATTATACAAGGGTATGGATCATTGAAGGGTCAATTTAGGGTATATCCACTTCTTCCTTTCTGTCTGTCTCCTTATCTCCCTTCTCTCTACCTCTGTTCCAAGACCAGCCAGAAATTCTGTCCTCCTTGTGTTTCTTTTTTTTTTTTTTTCCTTTTCAGTGTTCTCTGTTTTTATTTAAATTTTTTAATATTTTATTTATTTATTTATTTATGTTTAGTTTTCTTTTTCTTATTTTTTATATTTACATCCATATTACTTAGCTTATAGTCGATAATTTCAGGAATAGAATTCAGTGATTCATCACCTACATAAAACACCCAGTGCTCATCCCAACAAGTGCCCTCTTCAATGCTCCTTGCCCATTTAGCTTATCCCCCTGACCCACAACCCCTCCAGCAACCCTCAGTTTGCTCTCTGTATCTGTTTAAAAAACTTTTCAATGTTTATTTACTTTTGAGGGACAGAGAAAGACAGAGCATGAATGGGGGAGGGGCAGAGAGAAAGGGAGGCACAGAATCCGAAGCAGGCTCCAGGTTCTGAGCTGTCAGCAACAGAGCCTGATGCAGGGCTCGAACTCATGAACCCTAAGATCATGACCTGAGCCAAGTTTGGGTGCTTAACCAAATGAGCCACCCAGACGCCCCTGTTCTCTGTATTTAAGAGTCTCTTTCGTTTTGTCCCCCTCCCTGTTTTTATGTTATTTGTGCTTCCCTTCCCTTATGTTCATCTGTTTTGTATCTTAAATTCCACATGAATGAAGTCATATATTTGTCTTTCTCTGACTAATTTCACTTAGCATAATACCCTCCAGTTCCATCCACGTAGTTGCAAGTGGCAAGATTTCATTCTTTCTGATTGCCGAGTAATACTTCATTGTATATATATGCCACATCTTCTTTATCCATTCATCCATCGATGGACATTTGGGCTCTTTCCATACTTAGGCTACTGTTGATAGCACTGCTATACACATTGGGGTTCATTCCTATATCCTTTGGATACATGCCTAGTAGTGCAATTGCTATTGTCATAGGATAGTTCTATTTTCAATTTCCCTCATGAGGAGCCTTCATACTTTTTCACAGAGTGGCTGCACCAGTTGGCATTCCCTTGCACCTTTTCTTTTAATGGTGTTTTTATTTCTATGAACCTGAAGGTGATCATAATATGCCACCCCAAAATATGCTACTTTGGCGCAAGGATTATCTTGAGTGAAGGAAACTGAGCAACAGCAGATGCAGGAAGAGTTTTCTGTCGTTCCCCTGACAATGGGGCATAAATTTCCATTTGTCAAGGTGCATCCCGTCTCTGTACCTGGAAGAGGAGAACCCTTCTTACCACTGGAGAAACTTCAGTCTGTATAATCTTACTAAACAGTCCTATCTACCATACATTTCCTGGTCATCTTTCCAGTTATCATCCTTAGGAGCCCAATCCCCCTTTCCCTGTTTAGTCACTTCTCCACAATTTATTGCCCGTTGTTCAAATGGTATGTAAGCCCCTGAGTCAGACTGCTTCTTTGGGTTTTAACTTTTTTTCTGTGACATCCCCATGCGTGTAGAAATATTAACATAAACCTTTTCTCCTGTTAATTTGTCCTTGTTAGTTTAATTAGCAGGCCTCTAGAAACTGAACATGAGAGGGTAGAGAAAAAAATTCCTCCCTACAAACTAGATGCCAACAACATGGCTGAATCTTACATACACTGAGGAAGGTGACATTCGACTTGGTATTTGTAGCTATCCTCAGCCCTGTCAGGGCACAGCATCCCGAGGAAACCTCACAGCAGAGATCGACTTTTACGTTTTTAAGTTCTTCTCAATTAAGAGTGTGCTTTGCTGTATTGTTATTTGTCCTGAGGTCTGAATAGAGAAAAAGTTCTCATCTTTCATTTTCAAATATTCACAGCCTTTCCAGGGTTGTAGAGTCCCTAGTTGTGTGGGTGTGTTTCTTTAGCGTTCTGTGGTATGCTGAATATTCAAAGTGTTAATAAAGACGCAGTATCAGATATTGGAATCCACTTTGTATATTTTTTCTGAGAACTCTTCCTTCGTATCTCTGAGTTTAGAAATTTAGAAATTAATGGAAGCTGATTTATCTAACTTTAATTTGCAGTAATGTGAGTAGTGTTTTCTAAGGGGTGGACTACATGATTTTTGAGATCCTTTTAATAATTCCGTTTTTGTTTCAGTTTTACAAATAGCAGTCCAAGGCAATATTAGTTGATTAAAATGTATTTAGCTTGTTTGACGATAGATGCAGATGATTTGAACTTGAAAATATTGAGAGATACTCTAATATTACAGATGTTTTCTCTGACTTCTAATTTAAATGCAGCTGCCTACTTGCAAAGGCTGGTTTGTCTCTTTCAGAAAAACGATGAAACTTTTTTTTTTTTGCAACTATTTTCTTTTAGTGAAATTTCTTTTGTACTTAGCTGTTGTTTTCCTGTTTTTGAACTGTTTTCTAACTATTTTATATTTTTCTTTTCTTTTCAGGTTATTCATTATTAATGTGAATGATGTTTAAATTTCTGCAGCCATGACACAAGAATATAGTAAGTGCTATCCTGTACTTCCTATGACCTACCTGCTTTAAAATGAGTTGACTTTGTGTCTTTAAGTTGGAGCAGTGGAAATACAGAAACGTTGTTTTTAAATCTACTTTCCTCAAAGGGACCAATTCATTTGGTCGTCTGCTTTTTGAGTCTATAGCCATATATATAAATTCCTAACGACAGTGATTAATTTCATCTTCAGATGAACACAGTATTGTTCAGGCTGTTCCCAGTAAACATTAGCAGAGCAGACATTAGGGTTGGATCCGTATCCTGCATCCCATTTATCTCCCATGTAGGAGCTCCAGGGTAGGCCCCATTAGAGGCAGTCCCATCCCTGCTTTGTCCACGAGTGACTCCTCAGCCAGTGTTGGCTGTCACCTGGAGGGAAGGATGGTTTCAGGAACGGCCCAGTAATCCTGCCCTGGCAGAGGAGACTCCTGGGCAGGTCTGCCAGGAACTTCTGGCAGAAGTCGTCTCATACTTAAAACAGGGCTAGAGGAAGAGCCTGCCACTCTCTCTCTCTCTCTTCCTCTGGATGTTGTTATGTGCTGGCATGAGATCTGCTGTGGCTGCAGCCTGAGCAAGAAGCCACACAGGGTGGAGGACAGAGAAGCAAGCCCCGAGGCCTCCAGAAGTCCAGGCCTTTGAGCCAGTGCATTTCCTTTTTGTTTAAGCCAGTTTACGTTGGGAGCCAAAACATCCTAAGTGATTCACTTAAACTCCATTTTATTTTTAGTAATCCATTAGTTTCTCCCTGGGGAATGTGGGAGTAATTGCAAAGCAAGGCAAAATAATACCATTAAATTAAACTGGCAGGGCGTGCTGGTGTTGACTGGCATCCTCGGGCGGCACCCTCTTCCCTCTCAACAGTTAACAGATAGAGTGATTTAGTATTCAAAGACAGGAGAATAAAATCTATCGCTTTCACTGTCTCTTTTCCCTCCGGAAGGTTTTGCCTTGTAATCAACCCACTTGGGCTGTGAGCTCTGAAGAGGGTCTTGGTCTGCTCGCCTGAAACCAGCTCCTTGTGTAGGTGCATACTTGGCGGTGTGGACCTGCTCTGTGTGTCTTACAACCATCTGTGGTCAAATTTCTGATTCCTTGTTTGAAAAGTTGATACTGGGGCGCCTGGGTGGCTCAGTCAGTTGGGCGTCCGACTTCAGCTCAGGTCATGATCTCATAGTCTGTGAGTTCGAGCCCCGCGTCGGGCTCTGTGCTGACAGCTCGGAATCTGGAGCCTGCTTCGGATTCTGTGTCTCCCTCTCTCTCTGCCCCTCCCCTGCTCATGCTCTGTCTCTCTCTGTCTGAAAAATGAATAAAAACATTAAAAAAAAAAAGTTGATATGAATATTTCAGATATAAAAACAATAGCATCAGGAATAATACAATAAATACCCATATGTACTTTCCTACAATACCCTGGAGAAATGGAATATTTGCCAATTCTGTGGTGCAGTTAAACATCCAGGGTAATGCGCCCTAACAGCAGTGCCTTTCTCTACCTCCAAGGAACCACTGTCCTGATTTTATTCTTTCTTTTTTCTCATGCATTTTTGTCTGTGCCTTTATCACATTTGTGTAGTACAACTTTTTGTATGCTTTTTAACTTCAGGTAAATGTAGATACTGTATGCATTTGTTCTTTAAAATCACAGAGGAGTTGAGAGTAAATTCAGGATCGTGGCAAGAGGCTACAGATTTGTTCTGAGACACTTGTCAAAAGATCTTTTATTACTAGATGTCCTAGTGATCTATAATAAATCAGAGACTTTAGGGGTGCCTGGATGGCTCAGTCGGTTAAGCGTCTGACTCTCGATTTTGGCTCAGGTCATGATCTCACGGTTTGTGAGTTCGAGCCCTGCGTGGGGCTCTGCGCTGACAGTGGGGAGCCTGCTTGGGGTTCTCTCTCTCCCTTTCTCTCTGCCCCTCCTCGGCTCACTGGCTCGCTCCCTCGCTCTCAAAATGAACGTTTAAAAAAAAAAATGTGTTAGACTTTAAATTGTGGAGTTTAATCAACATGTAGACAGCTTTTGATCTTGGTTTCTGTAATTTGGGGTTGGGTTTGCTGGTGAGTTCCTTTTCTTCACCTGCTTCTGCACCCCTGTGCCCCTCCGGCATGTGTGGGACCAACTGGATCATGACTGGGCTTTTCAGAGTATATTGGTTGCTTCTTTATTTAAGTAGCTCTAATCATCCCGCGGTCCGAGTGCGTGCTTTTGGCCACCTTAGGTAAATGTGCATTTTCCTGCCATCGTGCCTGCTGAGTTTACTTCTGTGCTTTCTAAACTGTTGGTTCGTTTGTTGTACTGGTGGCAGCAGTTCTGGGAGAGGCACCCACACCTATGAACAGGTTGGGAAGCACGGTATGTACTTTGGAACATAGTACCGCAGTCACTTGTTCTGTCTCGTTCTTCCCTTTGGTGTCCCAACTGGAGTCTTGGAGATCATTTTGTAGCATGCTTGTCTGAAATACATCTTCGGTCATTTAACTTCTGCAGTCAAATAACTCTTTCTTTTGCTCTTGGAGAATTCATATTACCCCTTATTCTTGTTTGGAATGTGGCCTCCTCCACAGAACTGAATAGTCACTTCCATTCAGAGATCATTAATCCTTTCAATTTGAGGGCATAATTACTGATAAAGTGTCAGAGGAAGATTTATGACCATCAGAAGAGAATTTCTCCCCCCTCCTCCACCCCAGGATGTTATTTTTGTTTAAATGTTTAACATGTGGGGGGGAAAAAAAGTAAGCTCAAAAGATATTTTCGCCTTAATTCATGTACGTTGTATACATGTTACAGAAAGGAAAACAGTAACATCTTTTGTTGAAATAAAATCGGAGGTTTGTGTGCTAGGTGCCGTGCATTTTTCTGTTGCAAAAGAATGGGTCCTTATATTAGTTTTATTTAAATGTAACTATCTATAGCTTTTTTTTCCCTCCAGTGTGGGCCCAGGATCTTAAATTAAAATGTTGCCAATGTGAGAAGATTATAGCCATCAATGGAAACACCCAATCAATGAGGGCCCTTGTAAAAAGAGCTACTCTTCTACTGGAAGACCAGATTTCAAGATAGTGCGCCATATTGTATGTTATGCCAAATATAAACACAATAAATGTGAGATATTTAAAATATAATCTTATAGTATGTTTTTAAAAATGTTTATTTAGTTTTGAGAGAAAGAGAGAGCAGGGAAGGGGCAGAGAGAGAGAGGGAGACAGAGAATCCCAAGCAGGCTCTGCACTGTTGGTG